>NC_084623.1:12470918-12585918 GCF_033978795.1 Nerophis ophidion
TCCCTCTCCCCAGCCACTTCGTCTAGCTCTTCCCGGGGGATCCCGAGGCGTTCCCAGGCCAGCCGGGAGACATAGTCTTCCCAACGTGTCCTGGGTCTTCCCCGTGGCCTCCTACCGGTTGGGCGTGCCCTTAACACCTCCCTAGGGAGGCGTTCGGGTGGCATCCTGACCAGATGCCCGAACCACCTCATCTGGCTCCTCTCGATGTAGAGGAGCAGCGACTTTACTTTGAGTTCCTCCTGGATAGTGGATCTCCCTATCTCTAAGGCAGATCCCCGCCACACGGCGAAGGAAACTCATTTCGGCCGCTTGTACCCGTGATCATATCCTTTCGGTCATGACCCAAAGCTCATGACCATAGGTGAGGATGGGAACGTAGATCGACCGGTAAATTGAGAGCTTTGCCTTCCGGCTCAGCTCCTTCTTCACCCCAACGGATCGGTACAACGTCCGCATTACTGAAGACGCCGCACCGATCCAAAGGTAGAAAAGCTCTACAGTATACACGTATAACCCATCCATCCATCCATTTCCTACCACTTATTCCCTTTTGGGGTCGCTGGTGCCTGCCATTTACCAAGTACAGGGAAAGTTGTGCACTTTGGGTACAATGCAAACACGATCACTAACCATTAATGGTAGGCAAGGGAAGGGCTGGAATATAAAGACGGCTGATTGGCAACCCAGAACAGGTGTGCCAATCAGAAAAAGGTAAAGGGGGCAGTACTCAGATGCATAGTAGATGAACCGGAACACAAAGTGGAACGGAAATAAGAGTGGAGAACAGGAAATTCCAGTAAACTAAAGAAAACTTAGTGGTCTAGTGGTTAGAGTGTTAAGTTAGAGTTCAAATCCCGGCCGAGTCATTCCAAAGACTATAAAAAAATGGGACCCATCGCCTCCCTGCTTGGCACTCAGCATTAAGGGTTGGAATTGGGGGTTAAATCCCCATAAATGATCCCCGGGCATGTCACCGCTGCTGCCCACTGCTCCCCTCACCTCCCAGGGGGTGATGAAGGGGGATGGGTCAAATGCAAAAGACAAATTTCACCACACCTAGTGTGTGTGTGACAATCATTGTTACTTTAACTTAAAACAAAACAAAAATACAAAATAGGTCAGGCCTAATGTAACAGGTCCTGACAACGATGTACCTTTCACACCGAGGTCACTACATTACTCAGACTGTCCAAACAAACATGGATATATTCCAAAATGATGTATTGGTGTCCTTGCATGACAGTGCCACATGCTGCTAGTAATTCCAAGTAGCATGGGAGTGTTTTTTGTTATTCTGTGGGACATTTTAGTCTGTTCAATCCAATCAACCACTGAATATAATTAATTTTGCATATCACAATACAATTAATATTAAAAAATCCTTCAAACATATTTATGGTTTTAAAAAAACTCATAATGCTCCAGTAAATTAGGGGGTTCATGGTCATAATCTGTCGCTTGGAGGTATGGATGAAACACGGTCAGTTGCCTATCCCTAAACTCGATGTTTCGAGGCCAACTGAAATGAGATTTTTTTTATTTAAACGGGGATAGCAGGTCCATTCCATGTGTCATACTTGATCATTTCGCGATATTGCCATATTTTTGCTGAAAGGATTTAGTAGAGAACATCGACGATAAAGTTCGCAACTTTTGGTCGCTAGTAAAAAAGCCTTGCCTGTACCAGAAATAGCAGACGATGTGCACGTGACGTCAAGGGTTGTGGAGCTCCTCACATTGTTTATAATCATAGCAATCAGCAGCAAGAGCGATTTTGATGGAGAAAGCGACAATTTCCCCATTAATTTGAGCGAGGATGAAAGATTTCTGGATGAGGAAAGTTAGAGTGAAGCACTAGAAAAATGAAAAAAAAAAAAGGTGACGGCAGTGGGAGCGATTCAGATATTAGACACATTTACTAGGATAATTCTGGAAAATCCCTTATCTGCTCATTGTGTTACTAGTGTTTTAGTGGGATTATAAAGTCATACCTGAAAGTCGGAGGGTTGTGGTAACCGCCAGTGTCTCTGATGGAAGCCATGGAGGAGCCAAGAAAGTCGCAGTTGCCTCTTTGATAGCTTCACGAGGACGCGAGCTCCACTCATGTCTCCGGTAAGAGCCGACTTATTACCTGCCGGTTGACATGTGGTAGAGAAACATGTTCGCTTGACCGCTCTGTTCCATATTAAAGCTTCACAACAAACAAAAAAAACACCGGATGTGATTGTGTTGCTAAATGCAGCCGCAATACACCGCTTCCCACCTACATCTTTCTTCTTTGACGTCTCCATTATTAATTGAACAGAATACTGTGTAATTATGCGATTAAAGCAGACGTCTTTTAGCCGTGAGTGGTGCTGGGATAAAATGTCCGCTCCAACTAAAAACGTCACAAGCACGCGTCAACATAAGCCTCATCATTCCGTGACGTTTTCAACAGGACACTTCCCGGGAGATTTAAAATTGCAATTTAGCAAACTAAACTGGCCGTATTGGCATGTGTTGCAATGTTAATATTTCATCATTGATATATAAACTATCAGACTGCGTGGTCGGTAGTAGTGGGTTTCAGAAGGCCTTTAATTTTACTGTTTTAAAATGAGAACCAAATTTAGTTTAAAATTAAGGGCAGTAATAAAAGAGTCAGGGACAAACAAGAGAACAAGACTGTTTTTGTTTTACCCTTTGGCACATTTATTATTGACAAAAAAAAGTCCACTGAAATCTAAATAACATATCAGGCAATTACTCAGACTGCAGACAAAACAATTATAACACAGTTATTCAAGCACTTTCATTTCCATCACAGAAATACACAGCTCATTTACTAAACCTTGACGAGCTGAAAGAAATGTCAGTGTTTTAGCAAAATACTTCCTCTTTTGAATACTAATAGAAAAAATAAATGGTAAATGTTGTATAGAGTAGCACGACCGTGTTAAATGGAGATTACAACTCGAGTGGCAGGCTCAAATCAGACATCATCTTTGTTGTTTTCCTTATTAACGGTTAAGGGGAACTAGAGACTGTCTTATGACAATGGACAAAGCAACAACTCAGTCAGTTGTAGATAATCCAACATGAATAAGAGTTACCGAGGTTTTGTTGGATAGGTTGATTGATTGATTAAAGCAGGGGTGTCCAAACTTTTTCCACTGAGGGCCGCACACTGAAAAATCAACGCAAGCAAGGGCCATTGTGATATTTTTTTTGTTTAAAAAAAACAATACAATATATGTGTAAAAATATACATTTAGGCCTCCACTCAGCCTTGATCCCAGGGACCCCACAATAATTTGGTCCAAAAAATATTTAAAATGTGTCAATATTTTGTATTATTGTTATTCAAGGTTTAAATCTCTAGGTCAACTATATGTCAATATACCGTTTTCAAAAATTGAAGTTGTATGCCCTATTTGTCAAAGAAAACCCTGTTTTGTTATGAAAAAAAAAACACAAAATATGCAAAAGTTTCCCCCAATAACATTTTAAAGTGGAATATTTGAGCTTATATAATAATTGGAGCCTTAAAAATGTCAACACATTGATTTTAATTTATTATTATTTTTTTTAGCATTGACACATACAAAAAATCCTACTAAAATTATTGGGGATCCAAAAGGGTCCTACTCATTAAAAATAATTATTTGTATTTTTTTTTACTGTTTACTTTAAGCACAATCGTCTTGAGATCAACTTCAGATCCATCTGTCAATTATAACTTTTATTGTCGTTTATGTTTTTATTTTGTTCTAAATAGGCCCTTCTTTAGAAAAAAAACTACTTAGTTTTTTATATGGCAAAATATGCAACCTTTTCCCCCAAAAATGTCTCAAAGTGGAATATTTAATGTGACATTGATTTTGATTAATTATTATTTTTTAAAGAAAATAATAGCCGGCATGGCAGCTTTGTGTTATTAGAGTAAACATTGCACCAATTTCTTGTCACATTTCACCTGTTTGCTCTTTTATACCACTTTTTGGGTTTTTTATTTTTTTTAAATCGTATTTTTAGAATGTGCTGAGGGCCGTTGCCGCACTTTGGACACCCATGTATTAAAGCATGATTCATTTGTGTCTAATTAAAAAAAATTGTGCTTCTGTCAAAACAACATTCTTATTCCTCTCCCGTTTTACTGGCAATAATAAAAACATGGCAATTAACAAATATAGCAACTGGAAAATCATTTGAAATAAATTCCGCTTTAATAGAAATACTTTTTATAGCAATGTATTGGCCAACATGGGAAAATGTGCCGCAACGTCCAACAATGCTGAAAACGGCCAAAACAGACTAATTCCTTAAAAACTCCATGAAATTCTCAGAACCAAAAATGAGTTAGCTTACATTTACAGGGTTGTAAAAATGTGATTTCAGCAGGATCTACCCCAGTCTGCTGACATATTAGCAGAGTAGAAGATTTTTTTAAAAAGCTTTTATAATTGTAAAGGATAATGTTTTATCAACTGATTGCAATAATGTAAATTTGTTCTAACTATTAAACGAACCACAAATATGACTTATTTTATCTTTGTGAAAACATTGGACACAGTGTGTTGTCAAGCTTATTAAGATGCGATGCAAGTGTAAGCCACTGTGACACTATTGTTCTTTTTTTTTATTTTTATAAATTTCTAATGATAATGTATATGAGGGATTTTTAATCACTGCTATGCTGAAATGATAACTAATATTGATACCGTTGTTGATAATTTTCATTTTTGTTTCACTACTCTTGGTTTGTTCTGTCGTGTTTGTGTCTCCTCAATTGCTCTGTTTATTGCAGTTCTGAGTGTTGCTGGGTCAGGTTTGGTTTTGGAATTGGATTGCATTGTTATGGTATTGCTGTGTATTGTTTTGTTGGATTGATTAAAAAAAATAATTTCAATTAAATTTAAAAAAATAGATTTTTAAAAAATGAGAATCGATTCTGAATTGCACAACGTGAGAATCGCGATTCAAATTCGAATCAATTTTTTCCCACACCCCTAATATATATATATATATATATATATATATATATATTTTTTTTTTTTCCCACACCCCTAATATATATATATATATATATATATATATATATATATACATATATATATATATATATATATATATTAGGGGTGTGGGAAAAAATGTATTCGAATTTGAATCGCGATTCTCACGTTGTGTGATTCAGAATATATATATATATAACCTTATCCGGCTTAGTGTAAACAGGGCCTAAGAACAGATCAATAGCTTAATAGCAATTGTCCTACCACCTCTAAAGCACCGTTATTTTGAAGATATAAGGGTAACTACATCGGTAGTAACGCGAATCCATCTTCCTCAGAGAGCTGCACCACATTTGACGGTGTTAAATGTAACTTAATGTGATGTTTCCATAACAACAAAATACAATCGGGTGTTGCTTTTAAATGTATACTAGTCAAACACAAGACTAGAATTGCAGCTCTTACAACAATGCTCCATTGAGAGTCAAATCTACACCTTCAGTGAACTTTACTCACATCACAGTGACACTAGAGCACAGAAACAGGTGTCAGTGAGTGAATACTTTGTATTTTCCGGACTATCGAACGCACTGGTATAGAAGCCACACCCACTAAATTTTAGAGGAAAGTATATTTTTCCATATACAGGATATTAGCCACACCGGACTATAAACCGCAGATACATAAGCTGTAAATGAGTTATTTACACAGAATGTTTATTTACTTATTTCACGATAGCACACACAAATATGCATGAAAACAGTCCTAGAGACATCACACATGGAACAGTTCAGCAAGTATGAATTGTTTCGATATACTGTAAAACAATGAACAATCATTTCGAGCAGAAACGCTACGGACGGTTTTATTTCTGATTCAATGCATCAAAACAGGAAGTACATTTTCAACACTTGCAGTGAGCTAACTTGTCCAAAACATGGCACCATAGCACAAACAATAACCCCTTTGCAGTGTCTTTGTTTGTGTTTAATAAAAACTATTGAACACAAGACATTATGGCCGTTAGCAAAGACAAATCTATAAATTAGCTACTCCGTTTTATAGGCCAGAGGGTACAAAGCGTGGGAAAAAACAACGGCTTATAGTCCGGAATGTATGGTTGATTTTTATTTTGGATTCTATTTTCAGATATTTCTTGTATTATTGCAGTGGAAGGAAACTGCGGTGTGCAGCTGTGAATGATTTGTAATAATTTAAAATTGGGGCAGCACTAGTCAATTAAATTTTAATTAGTACAGCTTGAGATGCAGCATTTCATTTTCATTAAGATGACGCTGCTTTATTGTGTTTCACAGTGTTTGGACACTCTTCCAATTTGTGGAAATTTTAACATATTCCTCGTCTAGCTGTGAGTTTTAGAGCTTTTCTTGTTGTAGTCCTGCTCTATTACGCCTCGTTAGTTGCTACTGCCACCCCTGGACTACAGGCTATCTCTGGTATTCTATCACCCACGTCGTCAAGTCTTTGGTTTGTTCTGAGATTATAAAACAGAATTTAACGCAGGGTTATTCAACTTGCAGTCCGGGGGCCAAATCCCGCCTGGAAATTACACCAAACTGGCCCCTGAGTTCAATGAAAATCTTGGGAGACAAACGTGTTTGCAGCAAATTCTGAAAAACACGAGTGCTTCTGTTGTACGGAAGAACTTGGACCAATGATCCTTACATTTACAGTTTAAAGGCCTACTGAAACCCACTACTACCGACCACGCAGTTTGATAGTTTATATATCAATGATGAAATATTAACATTGCAACACATGCCAATACGGCCGGTTTAGTTAACTAAATTACAATTTGAAATTTCCCGCAGAGTTTCTTGTTGAAAACGTCGCGGAATGATGACGCGTGTTTGTGACGTCTCCGGTTGTAGCGGACATATTAGCCCAGCATCACTTACGGCTAAAAGTCGTCTCTTTTCATCACATAATTACACAGTAATTTGGACCTCTGTGTTGCTGAATCTTTTGCAATTTCTTCAATTAATAATGGAGACTATAGAGAAGAATGCTGTTGGTGGAAAGCGGTGGATTGCAGCTGCCTTTAGCAACCGAAACACAGCCGGTGTTTGTTTGTTGTGAAGCTTTAACACAGAGCGGTCAAGCGAACATGTTTCTCTACGTCAACCAGCAAGTTTTTGATGGGAAAATTGTGATATTAAGTCGGCTCTTATCGGACACGAGTGGATTATGCGACCTCCTCTTGCAGCTGTCAAAAAGGCAGCTGTGATCTTGGCTCCTTCATTGGCTTCTCTGAGACACTGGCGTTCACCGCAGCCCTCCGACTTTCAGGTATGACTTTATAATCTCACTAAAACACTTAACACATTAAGCAGATAAGGGAATTTCCAGAATTATCCTAGTAAATGTGTCTAATAACATCTGAATCGCTCACACTGCCGTCGCCTTTTTTTTTTTTTTTTCAGTGCTTCACTCTAACTTTCCTCATCCACAAATCTTTCATCCTCGCTCAAATCAATGGGGAAATTGTCGCTTTCTCGGTCCGAATCGCTCTAGCTGCTGGTGGCTATGATTATAAACAATGTGAGGATGTAAGGAGCCCTACAACCCGTGACATCACGCGCACATCGTCTGCTATTTCCGGTACAGGCAAGGCTTTTTTATTAGCGACCAAAAGTTGCGAACTTTATACTAAATCCTTTAAGCAAAAATATGGCAATATCGCGAAATGATCTAGTATGACATTGAATGGACCTGCTACCCCCGTTTAAATAAGAAAATATAATTTCAGTAGGCCTTTAACCTTGCTAGCAAACAGAAAACTTACATAACTGAGGCGTTCCTCAAGGCACCCCTTTAAATCCTCTCCTTTTTGGTAGTTTCGATGTCTTTTCATAATTTAATTTATGCAAATAAGTTTTTTTTTGTTGTGTCTTGTGTACTTCAGATTCAGTCAGTAGTAACTTGTTCTACGAATTTAGTTTTACAAGTGGTGTTCCTCAAGGTTCCATTTTAGATCCTCTTTTCTTCATTATTTGAGTTATTTAACTAATGGCCCGCCTGTTCAGTTCAAAAAGTTTGTAAGAAACTCACATTTTAACAAAAGATCCTAAAAACACTGCAGTACTTTATTCAGAGGTGATCTTTGACTAACTTTTTGGCAGAAGGTCAATAAAAACAGCAGTGCACTCCTGTAACATAAATAGACCAAAATCAAATGTCTATTGTAGAGGACAATGTTTCTTCGGAATATACAAAATAGGACTAAATGGGAAAAAAGAGATCCGGCCCCCCCGGTTCTTAGCTTTCTGCAAATGTGGCTAAGAAATCAATAAAGTAGAAATACCCTGGACTAGCGTATTTCTCCGACTGCAACTTTTCTTTTTGTTTCTCGATTAGTCGTTCTTGTGATAAATTACTACACAGTGCTTACACTATTTGTTATTCCCCGCTTGCTCCGTCATCCTTTATTAGTTTGAACTTTCTACATCCCTTTGTTATTTCATACTTTGTGTTTTGGACCGTGCCACCTGGCGCACAATAATTCAAATACTATTCTTAATAGTACATGCTGCCATGTTTCGGTATCCTGGGGTAAACCTAAAATAAGCTCATAGTCTTACGTGTCACCGTGCTGAAAATGGAGAATTACACACATTAACAGGGGAATAGCAACCCTAAAACCTATTTATTTTGGAAGAAACAACACCAAAAAGATGTTGCAGTCAATGGTTCGACTGGAATAGGCCGGCTTCATCTAGTGCAGGGGTGTCAAACTCAAATACAGAGTGGGCCAAAATTTAAAACCGAAAAAAGCCGCGGGCCGAGGTTGAACAAATGAACCTTTTAATAGGGACCCAAACAAGTTTTGCATTGAATATTGAACAAGCAAGGCTTATATAACTTTATAGTGACATGCAAAATTGAGTTTCAATTAATAATAATAATTAAAAAATATCAATGGCATATCAAATAAAATTTAAATAAAAATTGAATGCCTCCTTTCGGCGGTGGGGTTGAGGTGGACGGGGTTTGGTGATAGCGGGGGGTGTATAATGTAGCGTCCCGGAAGAGTTAGTGCTGCAAGGCGTTCTGGGTATTTCTTCTGTTGTGTTTATGTTGTGTTACGGTGCGGATGTTCTCCCGAAATGTGTCATTCTTGTTTGGTGCGGGTTCACAGTGTGGCGCATATTTGTAACAGTGTTAAAGTTGTTTATACGGCCACCCTCAGTGTGACCTGTATGCCTGTTGACCAAGTATGCCTTGCATTCACTTGTGTGAGTGTATAAGCCGCATATATTATGTGACTGGGCCGGCACGCTGTTTGTATGGAGGAAAAGCGGACGTGGAGACAGGTTGTAGAGAACGCCAAAGGCAGTGCCTTTAAAGCCCACCCCAAATATTATTGTCCCGGATGAAATTCGGGAGGGGCACTCAACTTCGGAAGTCTCTTGGGAAAATCGGGAGGGTTGGCAAGTAAGAGTATTAGCGGTGAATGCGGTGTTACAGCGGCGGGCCAGCTCTAATGTTAATGTGATATTGCCTCAAAGGCCTAGTGAAATTACACGGCGGGCCAATTTGGCCCGCGGGCCAGATTGACACCCATGATCTAGTGGTAAGCAAAAAAAAAATCACTTAATTGTTTAATAATTGTTTTAAGCACAGTTTTACGGTTTAAACTGTGTAACGTTAAACATATGTGTTAAATAAAACCTCTGCTTTGTTTTAAATGAACACTTGGGCCTACGACGCTACGGTACTTTGTTGTTGGTCATTATGGTGGTACTTGGAAGGCCAATAGTTTTCTGAGGTGTTACTTAGCGGAAAAAGTTTGGGAACCACTGGAATGGGCTATTTACTATGTGATATGTGTTCTGCCATAGCATGCAATACAGAATCATTAAATTGTTGCTTCGGGGAGTGGGGGTGGGGGGGGGGGCCTGCTGTTGTGAGACGTATTAAAGTCACTGACGTGTGTTCATTTCATTCCTGTTGGAGTCACTGTCAGCTCCCATTACAAGGTCTCCTTCTTAGAGTATCTGATTAAGGGTCTGGTGGAAAATAAATTGATAATTTATTTTGTAATAACTGTCAGATATGACAGACATGGACATAATGCAGTGTGTTATGCAGACTCATTTCTTTTCTACCTTAAAAACTCGAGAGTGTACTGGTGGAAGACGCCAAAGGCGCTACACTTTGTGACAGTCACACAGCCTAGTAGTTTGTGTGCTTTAGTAATTTCAGTGGGAGTTACATGTGTTATCTCCAATAGCTATAATGTTACTTCAAAATGTCCACAAATTTGCCAAAAGAACACTTTTCTGTGTCAGAAATTTGAGCTTTGCCAACAAGAAGAATCATGTAAGGTTGAACAAAACCACTACAATTAGCAATTGACTTAATAAACAGGAATATTGAATAAAGTAAGTACCTCCCCTTTTTTTTTACAAAAGTAAATAAAAAAATACTCACATATTTCAAGACAAAGACACAATTGAATAATGGGTGCCCTGCTAGAGAACAGTGCTGATGGTGTCAAAATCCTTGGTCATCTGAGAGCTACTGGGCAATGATTTGAGATACTCGAGGTGCCTCCTGGCGTCCTCTTGGTTGTGTCTCACATAGTAGATGACATATCCAATCACCATGGTGAACCATCCAAACATGGTGACGAACATTGCCACATCTGTCGTCTTGTGATGAAAGTTACAGAAATTAATTCCTGAGTCCAGAACTTGGATTACGGATCTGCCGGCGTATTCCTCCTGTACGGCTGTGTGGCAGACCACGTCGTTCACCGACTCTGGGTCCAGCCTCAGTTCCCGCAGAACCTCCTGTAGTACGCACTCACAGTGCCACGGGTTATTAGAGAGATTGATTTTGGCTTTGAGACGGTCAAAGGCCTCTTTCGGGACACTGTGGATACGATTGTTGGCCAGATCCAGAACAAGGAGGCTGTCTGTGACACCCTGGAATGCTGCAACGTCCACAGTCTCGATGTCATTATTAGACAGATCCAGCTCCTGAAGGTAGTTTAGTTCTTTGAAGGCATGGTTGGGTATTTTGGTAATGCGATTGGATGTCAAAATCAGAGCTACAGTATCACTTGGTAGGTCTGATGGGATCTTCTCCAAGTTCTGAGACATACACTGGACCACAGTCATGCCACTCTTTTCTGTACAATGACAGCCGGTGGGACAAGCAGATGCACTTGCAAAAACTATTCCAAAGAGCAAGCCCCATAAGGCTTTCATGGATGGGAAACGATCACATGCATGAGATTTCCGAGGCATATCAGATACCTCCTGCATATTCATTAGCATATTATCTCCGAAGTCCACCGAGGTCTAAGCGCTCGTACTTTCAACTGATTTTACAATTCATTGCTGATCAACATAATCATTATCTTGCAAACTGCATTTCCAAAATCCTTCGGGTTTGACTTGAGGTATTCCTTCTTAAAATTGTCGTTTAAAGAACCCATCCAGGAATGAAGGTGATGCAGAATTGTCAAACGGGAATCTGTCATTTCATAGATCCAGCAAGTAAGGGTGGGGGCCAAGCAATGCTGGAATCATATCTTGCTGAAAAAACATACAAACAAAACCGTGTTACTCAAATGCAAAATATGTACATAAGTGATACTTAAGTGCAGCATGAATTTGAAATAATATTATGTTATTGTTCATACTTATCTACAATGCAGGGATAATCACATTTAATGAATGCAAATGCTCACGTCTTTGTATTTCCCCTTTTAACCACAGCTGAGTAAAAGCTATTTTCGCAGGGCTTACAAAATTCATGATGTAATTATAACCATTTCATCTGAGCAAATTTCATAAAGGATCAGTCACATGTACGGGTCATTGGCAGTCCCCCCCCCCCCCTTTTTATTCAATTACCAAAACCATTATGGTGTTGTGTCTCGTGTACTATCACAACACCACAAAATTATCCCATAATGCAAGAGCTCAACGGCACATATCTATATTGGAATCAAAACATCCTCCGGTTCAAACAAAGACCAGCATCATATTCCAAGGATTCAGAAATAGGTCCATCCGTTTAAATTGGGGCATCATCACGATAGGTATGTGAATCCCCTGTTGTGGGCTTAATTAATGCAACCATGAACCCCTTGCTGTGTTTGGGGTTTATACACACCACTTACTGGTACCTTCAAGAGTCTCATCTTTGTCCATGTCTGGCCAGGGTTGTATAGCCTATGCCAACACACACACACACGACACATAAACTCAAATGAAATAAGCCTCTGAAGACTGCGAGATATATTTGGCACGTACACAAACACATAGAGTTAATCACCCTACAGCAGGGGTGTCCAAAGTGCGGCCCGGGGGCCAATTGCGGCCCCAGGTTATTTTTTAACGGCCCCAAAGGCACATTTTAAAAATAAGATTAAAACATTTTAAAACGTAAAAAGTGGTATAAAAGAGCAAACGGGTGAAATGTAACAAGAAAATGTTGCAACGTTCACTCTAATAACACAAAGCTGCTATGCAGGCTGTTTCTTTCTTTAAAAAATAATAATGAATCAAAATCAATGTCATTATGAATTATTCACCTATTCAAGGTCAATAATTATCATTATTTTAAAACATAAAAAGTGGTATAAAAGAGCAAACGGGTGAAATGTAACAAGAAAAATGTTGCAGTGTTTACTCTAATAACACAAAGCTGCCATGCAGGCTGTTTCTTTCTTTAAAAAATAATAATGAATCAAAATCAATGTCATTATGAATTATTGACCTGTTCAAGGTCAATAATTATTATTATTTTAAAACATAAAAAGTAGTATAAAAGAAAAAACAGGTGAAATGTAACAAGAAAAATGTTGCAATGTTTACTCTAATAACACAAAGCTGCCATGCAGGCTGTTTCTTTCTTTAAAAAATAATAATGAATCAAAATCAATGTCATTATGAATTATTCACCAATTCAAGGTCAATAATTATTATTATTTTAAAACATAAAAAGTGGTATAAAAGAACAAACGGGTGAAATGTAACAAGAAAGATGTTGCAATGTTTACTCTAATAACACAAAGCTGCCATGCAGGCTGTTTCTTTCTTTAAGAAATAATAATGAATCTAAATCAATGTCATTATGAATTATTGACCTATTCAAGGCTCCAATTACGTCATGTTAAATTTTCCACTTTGACATATTTTTCGGGGAAAATGTTGCATATTTTGTGATTTTTTAAAGAAGGGCCTAAAATAAACAAACAAAAAACATAAACAACAATAAAACTTATAATTGACGGATACATCTGAAGTTGATCTCGAGATTATTGTGTTAAAAGTAAACAGTAAAAAAAATGTATAATTAATTTTCTAACACTTTAATGAGTAAGACCCTTTTGGATACTGTGATTTGTTTTTAAGTATCATTGCTCAAAAGTAATAATTAATTAAAATCAATGGGGTTATGAGTTATTGACCTTTTTAATGCTCCAATTATTGTATAATCTAAAATATTCCACTTAAAAAATTTTGGGGTGAAAATATTGCATATTTTGTGATTTTTCCATAAAAAAACGTTTTTTTGTGACAAAAAGAGCATACAACTTAAATCTCACGGTGGAAGAGGGGTTAGTGCGTCTGCCTCACAATACGAAGGTCCTGCAGTCCTGGGTTCAAATCCAGGCTCGGGATCTTTCTGTGTGGAGTTTGCATGTTCTCCCCGTGAATGTGTGGGTTCCCTCCGGGTACTACGGCTTCCTCCCACTTCCAAAGACATGCACCTGGGGATAGGCCCCTCCCACCTCCAAAGACATGCACCTGGGGATAGGTTGATTGGCAACACTAAATTGGCCCTAGTGTGTGAATGTGAGTGTGAATGTTGTCTGTCTATCTGTGTTGGCCCTGCGATGAGGTGGCGACTTGTCCAGGGTGTACCCCGCCTTCCGCCCGATTGTAGCTGAGATAGGCGCCAGCGCCCCCCGCGACCCCGAAAGGGAATAAGCGGTAGAAAATGGATGGATGGATAGATCTGAAGTTGATCTCGAGATTATTGTGTTAAAAGTAAACAGTAAAAAAAATTGGATAATTAATTTTCAAACACTTTAATGAGTAGGACCCTTTTGGATACTGTGATTTGTTTTTAAGTATCATTGCTCAAAAATAATAATTAATTAAAATCAATGGGGTTATGAGTTATTGACCTTTTTAATGCTCCAATTATTGAATAATCTCAAATATTCCACTTAAAACATTGGGTGAAAATATTGCATATTTTGGGATTTTTCCATAAAAAAAACGCTTTTTTGTGACAAAAAGAGCATACAACTTAAATCTCACGATGGAAGAGGGGTTAGTGCGTCTGCCTCACAATACGAAGGTCCTGCAGTCCTGGGTTCAAATCCAGGCTCGGGATCTTTCTGTGTGGAGTTTGCATGTTCTCCCCGTGAATGCGTGGGTTCCCTCCGGGTACTCCGGCTTCCTCCCACTTCCAAAGACATGCACCTGGGGATAGGCCCCTCCCACCTCCAAAGACATGCACCTGGGGATAGGTTGATTGGCAACACTAAATTGGCCCTAGTGTGTGAATGTGAGTGTGAATGTTGTCTGTCTATCTGTGTTGGCCCTGCGATGAGGTGGCGACTTGTCCAGGGTGTACCCCGCCTTCCGCCCGATTGTAGCTGAGATAGGCGCCAGCGCCCCCCGCGACCCCGAAAGGGAATAAGCGGTAGAAAATGGATGGATGGATAGATCTGAAGTTGATCTCGAGATTATTGTGTTAAAAGTAAACAGTAAAAAAAAATGGATAATTAATTTTCTAACACTTTAATGAGTAGGACCCTTTTGGATACTGTGATTTGTTTTTAAGTATCATTGCTCAAAAATAATAATTAATTAAAATCAATGGGGTTATGAGTTATTGACCTTTTTAATGCTCCAATTATTGAATAATCTCAAATATTCCACTTAAAACATTGGGTGAAAATATTGCATATTTTGGAATTTTTCCATAAAAAAACGTTTTTTTGTGACAAAAAGAGCATACAACTTAAATCTTTAAAATCATTATAGTGACAGATAATGTTGATCTGGAGATTTAAAACTTGAATAATAAAACAAAATAATACTGAATAATGACACATTTTTTTGACCAAAACCTTTTGGGGTCCCCGGGATCAAGCCTGAGTGGATGCCTGAATGTATATTGGTTATACATATATTGTATTGTTTTTTAAAATATAAAAATGTCAAAATTGACACTGCTTGCATTGATTTTTCAGTCTGGAGCCCTAAGCGGAAAAAGTTTGGACACCCCTGTCCTACAAGGATGGAACGTCATTAAATCACGCATTCAATGTTGTGACTGCTTGATATAACACGTTTTATATGGACAACATGGTATTATCTTTACATTGTAACGTTACAGTGTTTAACCACATCACAAATGTATCAAAGCACTTACCATAAGTTCCCCTTCTTTTTAAATGTATTTAAAACGTTCTTTACATCCACATTTTACGTATAAAAAAGGAAGTTTCCTACCAGAGTGGCCATGATTTTTTTTTATCACATATTAACAGACTTGTCCGAGTAGAAGGTAGAGTTTCTCACGCGTGGTCCCACGTCGGTTTCAAAAAACAGGCAGGAGAAGTTAAAAGAGAAGAAAAGGTGTCTTAACGTGGGAACTTGAGACGCTCGCTGGTGAGGAGGAAGATGGAAGACGCCGGCGAAGGAGCACCGCGCTTCTCTGACCGGATGCCTCGCGCTGGGCGGCAAAAGGGAGCGTGGCAGCCGGGGGCGGGGGGGGACGATACGGATGGCGATAGGAGCGATACCGAAAGCAGTGTCGGTATCGGGTCAATACAGGCGCGAGGGATCGATATTCATGCTAAATTGCACATACTTTGTGTCGATTCATATTGTTAAATTGTTGACATTTATTTATTTATTTATTTATTTCATCAATTTTCTTGGGTAGGAGAGATTTGGAAGCACAAAGTCAGAGTCAAGAGTAATTGTTTTTTTCCACTTTATTTTGCATCGTTTTATCCATCCATCCATCCATCCATCCATCCATCTTCCTACGCTTATCGGAAACCCAGACTTCCCTCTACCCTGCCACTTCGTCCAGCTCCTCCCTGGGGTTCCCGAGGCGTTCCCAGGCCAGTCTGGAGAGATGCGGGCTATAGACCGTTTTCTATTCGGGGTCCAGTTGTCATGATCCGCTGCCCGGATCATGTCTTATTCTGGTTTTGGTTTCGTTTTTGTACCGTATTCTGTTTGTGTTTGACTTCCTTAGTTCCTGGTGGCACTCGCTGTTTGTTCTGTTGTTATAGTCACACATTAGTGTCACCTGCCTCTTGTTTTTGACTCACACCTGTTTTGTAATCACTGTCTGTATTTATCAATCAATCAATCAATGTTTACTTATATAGCCCTTAATCACTAGCGTCTCAAAGGGCTGCACAAACCACAACACAAACCACTATGACATCCTCAGTAGGCCCACATAAGGGCCAGGAAAACTCACACTCAGTGGGACGTTGGTGACAATGATGACTATGAGAACCTTGGAGAGGACAACATATGTTGGGGACGGCGTGGCGCAGTGGGAGAGTGGCCGTGCGCAACCCGAGAGTCCCTGGTTCAATCCCTCCCTGGTACCAACCTCGTCACGTCCGTTGTTTTCCTGAGCAAGACACTTCACCCTTGCTCCTGATGGGTGCTGGTTAGCGCCTCGCATGGCAGCTCCCTCCATCAGTGTGTGAATGGGTAAATGTGGAAGTAGTGTCAAAGCGCTTTGAGTACCTTGAAGGTAGAAAAGCGCTATACAAGTACACCCCATTTATAATTTATTTATGTGGGCAACCCCCCCTCTAGGGGACCGAAAGCAATGGATGTCGAGCGGGTCTAACTTGATACTGTGAAAGTTCAATCCATAGTGGATCCAACACAGCCGCGAGAGTCCAGTCCAAAGTGGATCCAACACAGCAGCGAGAGTCCCGTCCACAGCGGAGCCAGCAGGAAACCATCCCAAGCAGATGCGGATCAGCAGCGTAGAGATGTCCCCAGCCGATACACAGGCGAGCGGTCCATCCTGGGTCCCGACTCTGGACGAGCGGTCCATCCTGGGTCCCGACTCTGGACAGCCAGTACTTCATCCATGGCCATCGGACCGGACCCCCTCCACAAGGGAGAGTGGGACATAGGAAAAAAGAAAAGAAACGGCTGATCAACTGGTCTAAAAAGGGAGTCTATTTAAAGGCTAGAGTATACAAATGAGTTTTAAGATGAGACTTAAATGCTTCTACTGAGGTAGCATCTCGAACTGTTACCGGGAGGACATTCCAGAGTACTGGAGCCCGAATGGAAAACGCTCTATAGCCCGCAGACTTTTTTTTTTTAAGCCTGCCTTTTCCGTTTACTCGTCCTCGCTTCGTAAGTTTGTTTTACAACAGTGACGACCCTGATTCCTGATATCCAGTTTGTGTACTCGCTAGCTTCCGTGCTATGCTTTTGGTTTCTTATAGCTCCCATGCTAGTTCTGTTTGTTTTGCCTTTTCTGCCTAGTGCAAGTTTTCTGTTTCCTAGTCCGTTTTAGTTTTAATAAATCAATATTTTCTTACCTTTACACTGTGTTCGAGCCCGATCTGCATCAAGGAAGAACGAACCCACATCACCATGCCACTGAGACGTCAGGGTGGCATGGTGATGCGGGTTCGTTCTTCCTTGATGCAGATCCCACGAACCCTCATCACCATGCCACTGAGACGTCTAGGTGGCATGGTGATGCGGGTTCGTTCTTCCTTGATGCAGATCCCACGAACCCTCATCACCATGCCACTGAGACGTCTAGGTGGCATGGTGATGCGGGTTCGTTCTTCCTTGATGCAGATCGGGCTCGAACACAGCGTACAGGTAAGAAAATATTGATTTATTAAAACTAAAACAGACTAGGAAACAGAAAACTTGCACTAGGCAGAAAAGCCAAAACAGAACTACCAGACAGTGATTACAAAACAGGTGTGAGTCAAAAAACAAGAGGCAGGTGACACTAATGCATGACTATAGCAACTGAACAAATAGGGAGTGCCACCAAGAACTAAGGAAGTCAAACACCAACAGAAAGACGGAACCAAAACCAGAATAAGACATGATCCGGGCAGCGGATTATGACACCAGTACTCTGGAATGAAAGTTAGAGATGCTACCTCAGTAGAAGCATTTAAGTCCCATCTTAAAACTCATTGGTATACTCTAGCCTTTAAATAGACCCCCCTTTTAGACCAGTTGATCTGCCATTTCTTTTCTGCTCTGCCCCCCTCTCCTTCGTGGAGGGTGGGGCACATGTTCGGTGGCCACGGATGAAGCGCTGGCTGTCCAGAGTCGGGACCCGGGTTGGACCGCTCGTCTGTGCATCGGTTGGGGACGTCTCTGCACTGCTGACCTGTCTCCGCTCGGTATGGTCTCCTGCTGGCCCCACTATAGACTGGACTCTCTCTATTATGTTGGATCCACTATGGACTGGACTCTCACAATATTATGCTAGATCCACTCGACATCCATTGAACCGGTCGCCCAGGCGGGGGTCCCCACATACGCGGCTCCCTCCAAGGTTTCATATTGAGTTTTTCCTTGCCCTGATGTGGGATTCCAAGCCGAGGATGTCGTTGTGGCTTGTGCAGCCCTTTGAGAAACTCGTGATTTAGGGCTATATAAGTAAACATTGATTGATTGATTGAGTGATAGTCTTACCAATGTGTCTTGGGTCTTCCCCGTGGCCTCCTACCGGTCGGACATGCCCGAAACACCTCCCTAGAGAGGCGTTCACATGCCCGAACCACCTCATCTGGCTCCTCTCGATGTGGAGGAGCAGCGGCTTTACTTTGAGCTCCTCCGGGGTGACAGAGCTTCTCACCCTATCTCTAAGGGAGAGCCCTGCCACCCGGCAGAGGAAACTCATTTCGGCCGCTTGTACCCGTGATCTTGTCCTTTCGGTCATAACCCAAAGCTCATGACCATAGGTGAGGATGGGAACGTAGATCGAGCGGTAAATTGAGAGCTTTGCCTTCCGGCTCAACTCCTTCTTCACCACAACGGATCGATCCAGCGTCCGCATTACTGAAAATTCAATGTAATAAAAACGACTAAGGCAGTGGTGTCCGAACTTTTTCCACTGAGGACCCCACTCTGGACGGCCCAGTGGTGTGCCGTCCGGGCTACCAAGGCCTTCTCTGCTGGCCTAAAATAACCAGAAATCATGATCATAATTAAAGATAAAAGTATTTTTTTAATTTACATTTCCCTAAATATCTAAAAGTATTCATATTCTCTTCTTGTCATATTATGTAATTAACCACTACGGAAAGTAATTAATACGTTACTTATTTATTTAGTATTTTTTTATTTAAATATCGGGCATACAGAGAGGTGAGAGACGTTTCATGAGAGCAGAGTGTGAGTGTGTGCCTTTATAAAGGCTGTGCCTCTCGCCACGTGGCGTTCGATTTCAGCAAGTGCAGAACTTTGAGCATGATTTTAGCTCAGCTGTGTTTGTTAGCTTAATAGCGACAACAGCTCTATTAAACCTTTTCTCTAGATCAGTGGTCTCAAACTCAATTTACCTGGGGGCCACTGGACGCAGAGTCTGTGTGAGGCTGAGCCGCGAGAAAAATACTCCTCAGTATGTCTAGTTGTATAATGACGTTTCAAATTGTGTCCCGTGTGCACCGTAACTTTATCTGTGCAAATAAAACACGTCGGGGTGTCCCTGTGCTCAACAAAGAAATATTGCATCCCCCACATTTCCTGGAATTGTCTTTGCTCATCACAAACCTTTCTCTTCACTGCAAGCTTTGAAAAAGACATGTTTGGGGTTGTGGAATATATTTGTATCTAGCCGACGCACGGAGAATAATGTTGTTTCCGCAATGTGTGTCGTCCAGCTTTTCCTCCATACAGCAACACGGCGGTGGGAGGATGATAACCGGGAAAGTACAGGGATAGCGAGCGCAAAAAAGTGAGGGCTCCCGGAGTGTTATCTGGCGTCATATAGAAATATATGTAGTGTTCATCTTGCGAGACAATGCAAATTAAAAAATAAAAAGACAAATAACGGTTTGAATTGGTTCATGTTATCGGGGACTGTTATTACTGACGGACAGGTGTCGCGGTGTGACTGCACTTAGGAATGGAGGAAATCCCTCGTCTCCATGGCAACGTCTCTGTCGCTTTCACTCATTTGCCGCTTTTCCACTAACGCAGGGGTAGGCAACCCAGAACGTTGAAAGAGCCATTTTGGACCCACTTAATTAAAAACTTGCGGGCCGCACGGATATTAAACTTTCATATTAAGGTGGGGGCCGCAAAATAACGTTGTGTCTGAGACCCCTGCTCTAGATTGTGAATGAAGAGATTGAATGTGCTTCGATGACTGTCATACCATCTTGTCCACAAATGGATTATTTTTGGATTGCAGGTTTGTCACTTAAGTTATTGATTTGTTGTTCATTATTCCCTCGTAGTAGTAGTAGTAGTAGTAGTAGTAGTAGTGTGTATGAATAGGTATATTACATGGGATGTTGCCTCCTATTTGATATCAGGTTCATTTTAATGTGGTACTGGTTGTTGTTTTCGTCAGTAAAATGATAATTCCTGCTGTGGACTGGGCAGGGCACGCTGCAGCCTTGCCCAAGATGGAGGTGGAGTGTCCGCAGCAGATGCAGCGCATGAGAAGCGAGAGCAACAGAGAACAGCACACGAGAGACGGAGACGCAGCCAACTTAAGAGCGGACCGGAAAGCAAGAGACAGAGAGCGAGCAGCGGGAGCGGCGACGGCGCAAAAGACAAACTTTATTTGAAAAATAAAGGAGTCAAACTTGCTCAAAAGCATGTCCTTCCTGGGTGGTCCACTGAACCCGAGCGACGACAGCGAGAGACGTCCACATCTGCATTGAACTTGCTGTGCTTCTGACACGGTCATGTAGATATACAACCACGTCAAATGTAGCGTGCCACGTTACATCAATGTATCGGTCGGTATTGGTGTACTTTAAAGGGGAACCTTATTACCAAACCTATGCAAGCGTCAATATATACCTTGATGTTGCAGAAAAAAGACCATGTATTTTTTAACCGATTTCCGAACTCTAAATGGGTGAATTTTGGCAAATTAAACGCCTTTCTGTTTATCGGTCTTTTAGCGATGACTTTAGAACGTGACGTCACCGAGGTAACACACCAGCCATATTCATTTTCACATTACAAACACTGGGTCTCAGCTCTGTTATTTTCCGTTTTTACGACTATTTTTTGGAACCTTGGAGACATCATGCCTCGTCGGTGTGTTGTCGGAGGGTGTAACAACACTAACAGGGAGGGATTCAAGTTGCACCACTGGCAAGAAATCTGCCGCCAGACCCCCATTGAATGTACCAGAGTGTCTTCACATTTGACCGGCGATACTAAGACAAACATGGCACAGAGATGTATGGATAACCTGCAGATGCATTTGCAACGATTAAGTCAACAAAATCACAAAGGTGAGTTTTGTTGATGTTGTTGACTTATGTGCTAATCAGACATATTTGGTCACGGCATGACTGCCAGTTAATCGATGCTAACATGCTATGCTAATCGATGCTAACATGCTATTTACGCTAGCTGTATGTACATTTGAAACTAGATACCCACATTTAATGCGAAACAAACACTTACCAATCGACGGATTTAAGTGGCTCCAGTGTCACAAGATGCGAAAGTCCTGATCGTTTGGTCCGCACATTTTACCGGCGACGCTAATAAGGCAGCCATTCTATGGGCCACTTCATTAGGTACACCCACGCTATGGCCGAATAGCGTCAATAGCTATTCGCTCAATAGCTTCAATTTCTTCTTCAATTTCTTCTTCAATTTCGTTTTCGCTATCTGCCTCCATACTCCGACCATCTGTTTCAATACATGCGTAATCTGTTGAATCGCTTAAGCCGCTGAAATCCGAGTCTGAGTCCGAGCTAATGTCACTATATCTTGCTGTGGTAACCGCCATGTTGTTTGTATTGGCAGCCCTGTATGATGTCACAGGGAAATGGATAGTGGTTTTGAAGATAGCGAAAATAAATCAATCAATCAATCAATGTGTATTTACATAGCCCCAAATCACAAATGTCTCAAAGGACTGCACAAATCATTACGACTACAACATCCTCGGAAGAACCCACAAAAGGGCAAGGAAAACTCACACCCAGTGGGCAGGGAGAATTCACATCCAGTGGGACGCCAGTGACAATGCTGACTATGAGAAACCTTGGAGAGGACCTCAGATGTGGGCAACCCTCCCCCTCTAGGGGACCGAAAGCAATGGATGTCGAGCGGGTCTAACATGATACTGTGAAAGTTCAATCTATAGTGGCTCCAACACAGCCGCGAGAGTTCAGTTCAAGCAGATCCAAGACAGCAGCGAGAGTCCCGTCCACAGGAAACCATCTCAAGCGGATCAGCAGCGTAGAGATGTCCCCATCCGATACAGGCGAGCGGTCCATCCTGGGTCCCGACGAGCGGTCCATCCTGGGTCTCGACTCTGGACAGCCAGTACTTCATCCATGGTCATCGGACCGGACCCCCTCCACAAGGGAGGGGGGACATAGGAGAAAGAAAAGAAGCGGCAGATCAACTGGTCTAAAAAGGAGGTCTATTTAAAGGCTAGAGTATACAGATGAGTTTTAAGGTGAGACTTAAATGCTTCTACTGAGGTAGCATCTCGAACTGTTACCGGGAGGGCATTCCAGAGTACTGGAGCCCGAACGGAAAACGCTCTATAGCCCGCAGACTTTTTTTGGGCTCTAGGAATCACTAATAAGCCGAAGTCTTTTGAACGCAGATTTCTTGCCGGGACATACGGTACAATACAATCGGCAAGATAGGCTGGAGCTAGACCGTGTAGTATTTTATACGTAAGTAGTAAAACCTTAAAGTCACATCTTAAGTGCACAGGAAGCCAGTGCAGGTGAGCCAGTACAGGCGTAATGTGATCAAACCTTCTTGTTCTTGTCAAAAGTCTAGCAGCCGCATTTTGTACCAACTGTAATCTTTTAATGCTAGACATGGGGAGACCCGAAAATAATACGTTACAGTAATCGAGACGAGACGTAACAAACGCATGGATAATGATCTCAGCGTCCTTAGTGGACAGAATGGAGCGAATTTTAGCGATATTACGGAGATGAAGGAAGGCCGTTTTAGTAACGCTTTTAATGTGTGACTCAAATAAAGCACTTTAAAGCTTTATTTAGGGATGTTCCGGGACCGGTAAAATTTTGAAAAAAACTTCAAAAAATACAACAAGCCACTGGGAACGGATTTTTATTGTTTTTAACCCTTTTGAAATTGTGATAATGTTCCCCTTTAAATTAGATTACTCGTTAGTTGTAAAAAGTAACAGTATTACTAACCCCATTATCAGGAACACAGCCAATTATTATTGTCAAGGACACAAGCTTTATAAAGGTTTTGCCAGTGGGATCTCAATATATTTTGTGCGAGGCCATCAGGAAGAATAATGACAAAAACGAGAACAACACACTTACTACTAAATGACTTTCAATAGTGATTCATCTAAATTAACCCAGTGGCTTATTGGCGGCCAACATGAATTGGCCTACATTTGATTGAACCGTGAAATGGATGGCAGCTGTTCTGTCGGTGAGGACAAGGGCTTAGAAACCATAGAGTCCTGGTTTGAGTCCAGCTGTGGATAAAAATAAATGTGTTGAAGCTAGTTTTTTTTTTTAAACGCCCGCTTAAAAGGGGAACAGCACTTTTTGTGGGAATTTTGCCTATCAGTCAGAGTCATTATGAAAGATATGACAATGGAATTTTTTTTTTTATGCATTCTAAATATTAAATAAACGTAAATAGAAGTCTGCTTACAGCGGAGCCAATGGGAGGGCCTCTACATAACCTGGAATAAAACATTTGTATGCACGTACACGTACAACACTTAAAACTTTTAGTATGTCAGTATGTGGAATCAATTTATGGAATGGTTTAAGCTAATATCTCAAACCCCTTCAAGTTCCTGGGAACTCACATATCGCCGGACCTCACACGGACTGTCAACACTTCAGCACTGGTCCGCAGAGACTCCACTTCCTTCCTGTGGCTGAACCAACTTGAGGACAAACTACGGGTGTCCTTTTATCGGGGTCACCATAGAGCCACTGCTGATCTATTGTGAAACTGTGTGGGTTGTGTTGCCTGCTCTGCAGCTGACAGAAATGCCCTGGGGAGGGTGACCAGGACAGGCGAGAAGATAATCGGCCACCCTCTGCCCTCGTTATAGAGGACTATCGTGTTCTGTTTGTGTTGTGTTGTTTGCTCGGTTCTCGTATTATCTTTCAACCTGACCATTGTACAGCACTTTGCCTACCCCTGTGGTCAATTTTAAATGTGCTTTATAAATAAAGTTGATTTGATTTGACATTGCTCGAGCTTGCTGTCTCGCAGAGCCAAGAAAATCCAGACAGGCAGTTCCCACTCTGGTCAGCACTTGGTCAACCTGCTACCATCAAGGAAGCCATTTTGGTCCCTCCATTACAATCCCTCCATTTTGGTGAGATTGTAAAGACATACCTCAAAGTCGGATGGCTGCGGTGAACCCGCCAGTGTCTCAGAGAGAAGCCGAGGAGCCGAGCTCCCAGCTGCCTTTTTGACAGCTACTGCAGGAGGACGCATAATCCACTGATGTCTCCGGTAAGATGTATATCACAATTTTCCCATCCAAAAACATGCTGGTTGACGTACAGAAACATGTTCGCTTGACCGCTCTGTGTTAAAGCTTCACAACAAACAAAGAAACACCGGCTGTGTTTCGGTGCTAAAGGCAGCTGCAATACACCGCTTTCCACCAACAGCATTGTTCTTTATAGTCTCCATTATTAATTGAACAAATTGCAAAAGATTCAGCAACACAGATGTCCAAATTACTGTGTTATTATGCGATGAAAAGAGACGACTTTTAGCCGTAAGTAGAGCTGGGAGAACATGTCCGCTTCGACCAATAACGTCACAAGCCCGCGTCAACATAAGCGTCATCATTCCGCGACGTTTTCAACAAGAAACTCCGCGGGAAATTTAAAATTGTAATTTATTAAACTAAACCGGCCGTAGGAAGAGTGGATCGTGAGATCGACAGGCGGATCGGTGCGGCGTCTTCAGTAATGCGGACGTTGTACCGATCCGTTGTGGTGAAGAAGGAGCTGAGCCGGAAGGCAAAGCTCTCAATTTACCGGTCGATCTACATTCCCATCCTCACCTATGGTCATGAGCTTTGGGTCATGACCGAAAGGATAAGATCACGGGTACAAGCGGCCGAAATGAGTTTCCTCCGCCGTGTGGCGGGTCTCTCCCTTAGAGATAGGGTGAGAAGCTCTGCCATCCGGGAGGGACTCAAAGTAAAGCCGCTGCTCCTTCACATCAAGAGGAGCCAGATGAGGTGGTTCGGGCATCTGGTCAGGATGCCACCCGAACGCCTCCCTAGGGAGGTGTTTAGGGCACGTCCAACCGGTAGGAGGCCACGGGGAAGACCCAGGACACGTTGGGAAGACTATGTCTCCCGGCTGGCCTGGGAACGCCTCGGGATCCCCCGGGAAGAGCTAGACGAAGTGGCTGGGGAGAAGGAAGTCTGGGTTTCCCTGCTTAGGCTGTTGCCCCCCGCGACCCGACCTCGGATAAGCGGAAGATGATGGATGGATGGATGGATGGATAAACCGGCCGTATTGATTCTGTGTTGAAATCTCTTAACCCTTGTGTAATGTTCATATTGTTGTTGTTTTGGGTCTGATAGACCCGTTGCATTTTGTGGCTTTTTAAAGCCTCACGATCAAGCACTTTTATGTTAAAATACGGAACCGATGTTTATGGTGATAAGGTAAACATTTATTCAATATTTTAACTTAAACGTGTTTGATTGTTAGCCATTAAAAGCCACAAAATGCAACGGGTCCATCAGACCCACAAACGCTGGCCGAGTAACAACAATACGAACGCTGAATGGAAAATTTCTCTGCCAGTTTCTGCATTCCAAAGGGAGTCTTCTTTTTTGTTTCTGAATCTGCGGTTCCCTCACAAGGTTGCAACATTGTTTGTCAACACTGTCTGCTCTCATTTTCTCGCACATTTGACCCTCTGATGTTCTGTGTACCTACACTCTGTCCTCTTCCTATCTCGGCGAGGGCCACTGACTTAAAAGTGGCTTTGCTCTGTGGAAGGGCGTCGAATTGGCAATGTTAAGATTTCATCATTGATATATAAACTATCAGACTGCGTAGTCAGTAGTAGTGGGTTTCAGTAGGCCTTTAAGGGCTATACAAATAATAATCTGACTGATTAAATAAAAAAAAACCCTGTACCTTCTCTGACCAGATGGGATCACCCCAGGGATCACAGCTAGTCTGTCTTTCCAGGGAAAAAAAGGAACGACCCTTGACAGCCAGATAAAAGCAAGCCAAGGTCAGGGTTGTCAAGCACAGCGTTACAAACCCCGCACACTTGCTGCCAAAGACAGGCGGCAACTCTTACATGTCAGCAACTCACGCTAAAAGCTCTGCAATCAATTCAAAGTTGCCAAACAAAGAAGGGCCAAAAGGTCGGAGGGCTGCAAGCTAGCAGTTTCGCATCCGGACGGACTTCGCCACTCGGTGTATTAACGTAATCATTTAACGTAGAACTATTTCTCCAGTGTCAGGAGTTTTTCTTCACTTGTACATCCCCTGTGACTGCAGTGCTTGCAGTTTGTGTTATTCCAGGTTTGTGTCTGATTAACATCCTGGTAAAGTAAATGGGTTATAGTTGTTTCGCGCTTTTCTACCTTCTAGGTACTCAAAGTGCTTTGACACTATTTCCACATCCACACACTGATGGCAGGAGCTGCCATCCAAGGCCCTAACCCCGACCCATCAGGACCAAGGGTGACGTGTCTTGCTCAAGGACACAACGGACATTACTAGGTCGGTAGAAGTTTGGGATTGAACCAGGAACCCTCAGGTTGCTGGCACGGCCACTCTCCCAACCAGCGCCACACCTTCCAGTCAAGTATTTCTACAAACCACCAATGTCATCACAACATCTAAGACTTGTCTATATACTGCTTATCCTGGTTTGAGTAACAGGATGCTGGGGCTTATCCAGGCTGACATCGCCACCAGGCACAATCTCTCTCCTCTGCAAGGGTATTTATTTTCTGTCAATTTGTTCATTAATGTTGCACCGCCGGTACCTTATCTCAAGCCAGTCTCATGAATACAAACCAATCAGTAGAATGTACAGTTCAGGTATACAGTACATATTGTGTTAGGCTTGTTCTTGTAAACTGGAATGTTCATCAAAATAGAGGAGATGATATGTAGTAGTGGAGTGTTTCTTAAAGGCCTACTGAAATGAGATTTTCTTATTCAAACGGGGATAGCAGGTCCATTCTATGTGTCATACTTGATCATTTCGCGATATTGCCATATTTTGGCTGAAAGGATTTAGTAGAGAACATCCACGATAAAGTTCGCAACTTTTGGTCGCTAATAAAAAAAACCTTGCCTGTACCGGAAGTAGCAGACGATGTGCGCGTGACGTCACGGGTTGTGGAGCTCCTCACATCTGAACATTGTTTACAATCATGGCCACCAGCAGCTAGAGCGATTCGGACCGAGAAAGCGACGATTTTCCTATTAATTTGAGCGAGGATGAAAGATTCGTGGATGAGGATAGTGAGAGTGAAGGACTAGGAAAAAAAAAAAAAGACAGGGCAGTGGGAGCGATTCAGATATTATTAGACGAATTTACTAGGATAATTCGGGAAAATCCCTTATCTGCTTATTGTAGTGTTGTAGTGAGATAATATGGTAGTACCTGAAAGTCGGAGGGGTGTCGCCACGGGTGTGGTGACCACCAGTGTCTCTGAGGGAAGCCACGTGTTTCGACAAGGCGAATCGATGGCAGCCGGTCAGGCCGGGCTGAGCTTTTTTCCCCCCTCCTCCATGGTGGAAGCATTGCATATTCGGGGGCTGCCTCTTTGACAGGTGCACGAGGAACGGCGCAAGCTCCGCTCATGTCTACGGTAGAAGCCGACCTATTACCACAATTTTCTCACCGAAACCTGCCGGTTGACATGTGGTCGGGAACCATGTTCGCTTGACTGCTCTGTTCCATAGTAAAGCTTCACCTTTTTGGAATGTAAACAAGGAAACACCGGCTGTCTTTGTGTTGCTAAAGGCAGCCGCTGTTAAAACCGCGTCGCACCTACATCTTTCTTCTTTGACGTCTCCATTATTGATTGAACAAATTGCAAAAGATTCAGCAACACAGATGTCCAGAATACTGTGTAATTATGCGATTAAAGCATATTACTTATAACTGGGATCGGGTTGGAAAAAAATGTCCGGTACAATCTGACGTTTTCAACAGGATACTTCGCGCGAAATTTAAAATTGCAATTTAGAAAACTATAGAGGCCGTATTGGCATGTGTTGGAATGTTAATATTTCATCATTGATACATAAATTATCAGACTGCGTGGTCGGTAGTAGTGAGTTTCAGTAGGCCTTTACCATAGGGCCCATTATTAAACAAATGTTTCTCAGCTGGAGGTACTCAGCCTTTTTCCACTTCTCGTGGTAGTAATGAAAATGTCAAACAAACAGAAGAAGTCTGGGGACTATAATCGTAAAGAAGTTTCTTAAGCGCAAAAATTATGATTTAAGTGGTAAAGCTGTATTTTCATCGGCGCTTTGATTTTTATTGACAGTTCATCCGAGAAACATTGATTGTTCATTTAGTTTTTTTATTTTGTCAGTTATTTAAGAGTCCCCTCTTATGCAGGGTACTTGGTTAGACCTAAGCTTAAGGTTTATGTGTTAATTAAATGGTAGTCTTTGTGATTAAAGGGGAACATTATCACAATTTCAGAAGGGTTAAAACCAATAAAAATCAGTTCTCAGTGGCTTATTTTATTTTTCAAAGTTTTAAAATTTTTTTTACCCTTCACGCAATATCCCGAAAAACTGCTTCAAAGTGCCTGATTTTCACCGTCCCTATAGCCACCCGTGCATTTTCCTGTGACGTAACTGCGTGATGCCAATACAAACAAACATGGCGGATAGAACAGAAAGATATAGCGACATTAGCTCGGATTCAGACTCGGATTTCAGCGGCTTAAGTGATTCAAAATATTACGCATGTATTGAAACGGATGGTTGGAGTGTGGAGGCAGATAGGGAAAATCAAATTGAAGAAGAAACTGAAGCTATTGAACCATATCGCGACAGACAGCGGCAATGAGGACGAATTTGGCGATCGCCTTCTAACAAACGATTGCATCTTTTGACCACTGGTGCAACTTGAATCTGTCGATTAGTATGTGTTTGTTTGGCATTAAATGTAGGTGGAGGGAAAGGCTGGATGCAAATATAGCTACAAATGAGGCAATATGTACATACAGCTAACCTAAATAGCATTTTAGCATCGATTAGCTTGCAGTCATGCCGTGACCAAATATGTCTGATTAGCACATAAGTCAATAACATCAACAAAACTCACCTTTGTGATTTTGTTGACTTTATCGTTGGAAATGCATCTGCTTTGAGTGTCACAGGATATCCACACATCTCTGTGTGGCGGCATAGCTCAGTTGTCAACATCCTTAACAAAAAATTAAAAACCAATACATTGTCAGAAAGTTGTTGTCCGACCCCATCCTTTGGTCGAACTTGGGTATGGGTAGGGGACGGCATAGCTCGGTTGGTAGAGCAGCCGTGCCAGCAACTTGAGGGTTGCAGGTTCCATTCCCACTTCCGCCATCCTAGTCACTGCCGTTGTGTCCTTGGGCAAGACACTTTACCCACCTGCTCCCAGTGCCACCCACACTGGTTTAAATGTAACTTAGATATTGGGTTTCACTATGTAAAGCGCTTTGAGTCACTCGAGAAAAGCGCTATATAAATATAATTCACTAATTCACTTATCTCTGTCGTAGCATCGCTGTGTCGGTAAAGTGTGCAGAACAATCGAGGGACTTTTGCATCTTTTGACCACTGTTGCAACTTGAAACCGTCGATTGGTATGTGTTTGTTTGGCATTAAATGTGGGTGGGGGGAAAGGCTGGGTGCAAATATAGCTACAAATGAGGCATAATGATGCAATATGTACATACAGCTAGCCTATATAGCATGTTAGCATCGATTAGCATGCCGTGACCATTGATATGTCTGATTAGCACACTCCACGTAAGTCAACTTGAATCTGTCTCTGTTCGTGTTGTTAAACCCTGATCAGCCGTTTTACAGCCGTGTCACAAACACCATTTGGAATCAATTAAGGTACGTCAATAAACATTTACAAAATATTTCTGTGTAAATAACTCATTTTACAACGTATATATCTGTGGTTTATAGTCTGGTACGGCTAATAAACAGAACAAAATTAAATGGTTGCAGCTTATCTGCACCCAGTCCGGAAAATACAATACATTTTGGATTCAGAACTGTTTTACTTTTGGGAGGAAGGGTCGGGCAATTAATTAAAGACGAACAAAAACAACACATTGTTATAAAAGAACAACATTTTACAAACTGACCAACTGGGCCTCGTCGCAGGTTAATTGTCATGTTAAAAAAAACAAAAAAACGATGCACTGGTTTATCGTTTGATTGTTTCCCTCCAACTGCATCTAAGTTTGCAAATATTAAATTGCTTTCGGTATTCAGCATCGGGAACATTACCTTGAGATTTGCAGGAATAAAGGGATGTAATTGTCGGCTTGAAGACCAATCAGCACATTTTGATGAGATATAAACAGCAGCTGGGGCTCCGGTTTAAACATCTGACAAAAGCAAGGAGTGTTACAACTATGCTGATGAGGATGTACAATGATTTAAGTTTGATAGAGAATTTAATGCTAACACTATATCTGGATAATACACGTTGATGAAACCCTTTAGCTGACGGCGACAAGCAATTTGACGCATTTTAGCGTTCTCGCTCCTTACACAGAGCAAAGCCACTTTTAAGTCAGTGGTCCTCGCCGAGATAGGAGGAGGACAGAGTGTAGGTACACAGAACATCAGAGGGTCAAATGTGCGAGAAAATGAGAGCAGACCGTGTTGACAAACAATGTTGCAACCTTGTGTGGGAACCGCGGATTCAGAAACAAAAAAGAAGACTCCCAAACTGGCAGAGAAATTTTCCGTTCAACGTTCGTATTGTTGTTACTCAGCCAGCGTTTGTGGGTCTGATGGACCCGTTGCATTTTGTGGCTTTTAATGGCTAACAATCAAACACTTTTAAGTTAAAATATTGAATAGATGTTTACCTTATCACCATAAACATCGGTTCAGTATTTTAACATAAAAGTGTTTGATCGTGAGGCTTTAAAAAGCCACACAATGCAACGGGTCCATCAGACCCAAAACAACAACAATATGAACATTACACAAGGGTTAAGAGATCCAACACAGAATCAATTAAGCTCATAACTTGAGGCACTACTCTTTTATTATGGAGTGCCAAAACAAAGTGTTGGTGTTGTTTTTTTGTTTCTTTTGTAAAATAATGCACCATGGGGCCCAAAGAAGTTGCAAGTGCGAATACTTTTATACATAAAAAAAAAAGGTGGAAAAAACAATTAAATACAAGAAATAACTTTTAGCAGGGTATGGCGGTGGTTGTCCGCAGAGCTCTTCGCCAACAAGAGTCTTCAAAAAATATAAAATCGAAGTTAAATATTTATTTATTCAGAATCAGAAGTACTTTATTCATCCCTGAGGGGAAATTGAGATTTTCACCACAATCCCATTCCAGATCAGACAAGTGTAGTGAATTATATTTATATAGCCCTTTTCTCTAGTGACTCAAAGCACTTTTACGTAGTGAAACCCAATATCTAAGTTACATTTAAACCAGTGTGGGTGGCACTGGGAGCAGGTGGGTAAAGTGTCTTGCCCAAGGACACAACGGCAGTGACTAGGACGGCGGAAGCGGGGATCGAACCTGGAACTCTCAAGTTGCTGGCACGGCCACTCCAGCAACCGAGCTATACCGCCCCACAAACAAACATTACAGGGAGACAGAAATAGGATCGCTGACGGGTCTGCCAACTTACCCCAAAAAAAGTGAGAAAAGAGTAGTAAACAATTATTCGGTTAAAAGCTGGACTCCAGGGAAGGGTCCAGACTAAGGCCAAGGAAAAAAACCCGTAGCCCTAGCACACATAAAAATGTCACATAGAATCAACAAAACTTGCAACAGAAGAGAAAGAGTGGGATATTCATTTCATTCCTCACGTACACGTATTTCACAATGCATTCTGCATGTAAAACTGTAAATATTCCCTGTAAAATGTGTTTTGCGTTAATATTCGTGGGTGTCTAACGGACTAATCATTTTGCATGGCCAATACTGGTTAGATTTCCCTACAATTCGGTCTCCTGGAGCGGAACCTGACGCACCATGTATGAACAGCTGATAACAGGGACAACTATTTATCTTATTGAGAGGTTATGATGGAGTCACATGACAAAATATTATGTTATACGTATAAGTAAAGACTCGGGAAGTGCTTTTGTTTCATTGGAGCAGCTTCAACAGGCCGTTTGCAATATGCTGCCTTGCAGCCAAAGGAACAGGTGGGATTAAAAAAAGGAAGAATAAACATGGCCTTTTTATTTGAGCAGCTGCGACTGGAACAGACACACACACACACACACACACACACACACACACACACACACACACACACACACACACACATTCTTGTATTTGTTCCATTCTCGAGACCTCAGAATAACGCCTACCTCTTTAGAACCACAATTTCTAGATTTGTATCTACAACATTAATAATATATACAAACTATGTAAATATAAAAAAAGCTTGTTGTGAAAAATGCGTTGGAATTTCACAAGAACATTGTCACAATTTCACAAGAAAAACTTATAATTTTTGCAGTATTATAACTAAAGTCGTAATTTAACTCAACGCAAGTCAAAATGTTATAAGAAAAACTGAACATTTGTGCAATACTATGATAAAAGTTACAATTTTCTTCAATAACAGTCGCAATTTTACAAGAAACGCTTAAAATTTTGGCTATTTTATGAAAAGAGTCGTAATTTCACGCAAAAAAAGTCACTGTTTTATAAGAAAACTTTAACATTTTGGCAATAATAATAATCAAAATTTCACTTGGCAAATTTATGACAAAAGTCATTATTTTGCTAAAAAAAATTCACTATTTTACAAGAACAACAGAAAAATTGACAATATTGTGATAAAGTCAGAATTTTATATGACAAATGTCAGCCTTTTGCATTAAAAAGTAATACTTTTACAGTAAAAAGTAATAATTTTGTAATATTACAAAAATTAAAAAAAATATGAGAAATTGTTCCCGATTTTATAAGAAAAAAGTTGAGACATTTTGAGAAAAAGACTGCTGTTAGTTCATTTATTTGTTTGAATTTTTTGTTTGTAATTGTATTTGAATCTTTATTGTTTTTTTAATCTTTATTATTAACGTCAAATGATCACAGTATGTCTCGATATACCTGTTTATTTTATATGTTTTATTAACTTTAACCACAAGGGGGCACATTTCAATTTCTTACACACACTTCTTATTACATATGTTGGCCAGAGGGGGAGCACTTCAAATTTTTACACACAGTTATTTCATATTTTGACCAGAGAGGGAGCACTTTTAAAACCGACACACAGTCAATTTGAAAAATCCTTAATTTTTGGGACCTTCATTTTGATAAATTTCCCCACCAGGGGTGCTAATGAGACATTTTCTATTAGATGCAATGGTTTTCCGTATTGGGACCATGATTTATGTCATCACTTGGTCATACGTCCTCTTATGGAATGTACTTTTCCATGTTGATGTCTCAAGAAGGGTAGAAACACAAGGACACACACACACACACACACACACACACACACACACACACACACACACACACACACACACACACACACACAAACTACAAATGACCGCTGGTGCCCTGTAGCTGTAAACCGTCAAATCTTGACTAAATATAATAACCGTGCCCACCAATTGACACTTCGTGCGCTGGTTCAAGTCCGAGAGCAACAGCGGTCGTCCTTCACTTTGCACATGTTTTGACCCTAAAGCTACATAATTAGCACATTCGCAGCCTTGGTGTGATATTTTTTTTTCATTGTCACATTGTACAGGTCACACAGTACAGTTACTCTTGATTGACTGCGATTAATTAAATCCCCTAAAATAGGAATCGTTAATTAAAAATCGGACATTTTCATAGCTAGAGCATAAAAACAACGTTTATGACTTTCTAAATATATATATATATATATTTTTTTTTAATAATTAAGAGAGCCCCCCAGACAAGAAATCCTATAGAGTAATGTTGTCTGTGTGATCATGTTTTGTTTTGGTCATGTTCGGTTTTGTTTTTGGACTCTTTTGTGCACTTTTGTTTGTTTTGTCACCATAGCAACCCATTAGTCTTCACCTGTCCTCATGTCACGCACCTGTCTCACGTTTTGCACCCGCACACCTGTCACTAATCACCACAGCATTATTTAAACCAGTAGTTGCCAGATAGTCAGCCTGGCGACTTTACCTCTACTTCATGCCATGCCATGCCTGTCACTCATACTGTCCATAGTTTCCCCCCTGCCCATGGCACGTAAGTTTTTGGTTTTTATGTCACAGTTATCGAGTTTTGCCTTTTGTCCATAGTTCTGCCTTTGTGCTAGTTTTTGTTTTTATTAGTCAAGTTTGTTATCCGCCATTGTGCGCCCCTTTTGTTTGCTTCTTTTTTTGTAGTTCTCATGTTAAAATAAAACATGTCTTTACCTTCACGCCTTGCCCGCGCCAACTTTCCTTTGCCTTCCGGAAAAACAAACCCCAAAGTCCACTGTTTGACAGTCTGAGGCTGGGCCAATCCGTGGCCACAATACTCAACAGCATGCTCTGATTGGTTTGATCATCTACACCAGGTCTACTCAATGGTTAGAGTGTCAGCCCTAAGATTGGTAAGTCAAAGTAAAGTTAAAGTACCAATGATTGCCCCACACACACTAGGTGTGGCAAAATTATTCCCCGCATTTGACCCATCACCCTTGATCCCCCCCTGGGAGGTGAGGGGAGCAGTGGGCAGCAGCGGTGGCCACGCCCGGGAATCATATTTGGTGATTTAACCCCCAATTCCAACCCTTGATGCTGAGTGCCAAGCAGGAAAGTAATGGGTCCCGTTTTTATAGTTTTTGGTATGACTCGGCCGCGGTTGGAACTCACAAACTACCGATCTCAGGGCGGACAATCTAACCACTAGGCCATTGAGTAGGTGGCCTCGTGGCTTTGGTTGTGAGTTCAAACTCTGGCCAAGTCATACCAAAGACTATAAACATGGGGAGTGTATATATTTTCAAATTTTTCTTATATATAGATAAAAATAATCCCTTCATGAATGAGTATATCCGTTGGGCCACTGTGTTCATGGGACAAGTCTGATCTACAAAATTTCCTACCCCTTCCCCTTCGAGCTGTCCTGGATGAACTGAAAATATTTTTTTCCAATAATATTGGAACTTGCAAGCGTACCTCTTCTTCTTACTCGTCGTCGCCATGTCTCTTCTTCGTTCTTCTGCTTCGTCTCTGTTATGTTTTTGGACATTACTACTTGCCGTAGTTTTGAAGAAATGCATATAAAGTAGTCTCCTTTTCAGGTGAGAGAGGACGCTAAAGGCACGAGTGGAAATCGGGAGAAATTCGGGAGATTTTCGGAAGGGGCATTGATATTCGGGAGTCTCCTGGGAAAATCGGAAGGGTCGGCAAGTTTGCTGTAGGCTACTGTTTCAAACGTTTCAGATTGCCATATAACTTGGTACATGTAGTCCATAATATGCCAACACGAATGAGGAATGATTTTATCATGTGACTTGGTTGTCTCCATACTGTTAACATTGCCATGATGACAGCCGTGATAATGTCGGAACCAGTTTCCTCAGCGTATCAGCATGTTGAGAAGGAAATAGGCACTGACATTACCCAGATCCGTATAGGTTTTATTTGTCGGAAATATATTTTTCCTCGTCAGTTCGAATACACATCAACATACAGGCTAACGGGCATATATTTCCCCCGTTAGATTCACTATATGTTGATGCATCATTGAACTGGGCTAGCATGCTAAGCTACTCTAGTGTGATGGTGCTTCGCTCCTAAGCATTCGTTGCACAAACATACTAGCTTTGGTAGACCATATCATAGACTGTATCGGACAATTTAGTTTACATACCAAATGTCCATTACCATTTATCACAAGTAATAAGAAAACGTAAATTCCCGACTTACCTATCAAGTTTGGCGTCGGACGAAAACATCTTCTCTGCCTTCAATAGTCTCCATCTTTTGAAGGCATCTCCGATACAAATCCTCGTTTCGTTCCTGGCTTTGTCAAAAATAAGTTTGAGAATCGCAACAAGGCCTTTTAGATTTACTAAGGCCTGACATGTTTAGTAACTTTACCAGTGGCAGTAGCTCGACAAAAATGGTGGTGTGTAACTGGCAACCTGAATGTAACACACTCACGGACGTTCTAATAGGTCAAACGGTAGAAGGCTGGACATCGAAATGAAATCAATAACAATGAAATGATTTTTGTATTTTGGTAAAAGGGCCATTCCTCTTGTTTTCATGTGTTTATATATATATATATATATATATATATATATATATATATATATATATATATATTTGCCTTTTGGTTTGGGACCCTTTGGGACTGAGTGACAAGGGGTGGCACTTTCGTGACTTCTGGGTCTGCCTCCCAGGAGCCTCTTGGCCATGAAGACCAGCTGCTGGGTCTCTGCCCCACCAGAGTCCATTTGGAGAGACTGGGGGAAATGCGGATGAAGAGACAGAGCTGCGGAGCTGGCACTGATCGGCGGAACGGACAGGCTTCACAGTGTCTTGGCTGACTGAGCAGGTATCGGACACCTCAGTCTCCTTAGACGCATCCTCGCTTATCGGATTGGACACTGGCCGAGAGTTGGTGGGCGGCGAGAGTGGAGTCGGCTCTCTTGGTTGCTTTGTTGGGTCTGCTCCTGTCTCTGGCCATGCTCCCTTCACCCCAGCAGACGAGGGCGTGGAACACCGCAGAGGCCACCACAGTGTATATGTTTCTTTTACTCTTTATTCATAGCTGTATGTAGAAGTGGCTGTTTGCATCAGCTCTGCTCTTTTAATGTCATTTGTGTTCTTTGATGTTTCCCTCTTACACACGTAAAAGGGATATGTGCTATGGCTATGAATTGTTTTTTTTCCCTTGGCCTTAGTCTGGACCCCATTTCCAGTGGCCCAGGCTTAGACCCCCACATTGTTTACCTGTTTCTTACCTTTTTTGTAAGGGGCGTCGGAAGTTGGCAGACCCGTCAGCGATCCTGTTCTGTCTCCCTGTAATGTTGGTCTGATCTTGAATGGGATTGTGCTGAAAATGTTAATTTCTCCTTATAGATTAATAAAATATTTCTGATTCTGATATCCCCGTAGGCAAATCCTGGTGATGTTCCTGTCCGCACAAAAAAACAAAAACGGTCTTGTTTTCTATTCCGATCAGGCCCGCAGGTTTAGGTTCTAGCCGTCCCAGGAGATTACTTTACCAAGTAAAAAAATTAAGATCCAAATTTTGGATGAAAGAAACCGCTGTTCTAAATGTGTCCACTGGATGTCGCAATAGCGATTATTTGGATCTCCTACTTCAGAGGGGGCGGAGCCATGTGCCGTGTTAGAATAGAAGCAACACATACTTACTCTGCTTTTTAGTGACAGTAATGATACAAAAATGTGGATTGTTGCTTTCATTTCTTGATTGTCAAATATATTGTTGGTCATGTAACCTGTGACATTTCTACCCGAATAAATGCTTTTGATATTTTGAACATTTGAACTGAATGGGGACATATTTTCTGGGCGCATATAAATATGCTGAAATATTATGTATCCCCTGGTTAAAAAAAATGTGTCTAAATTTACACATTTTGTTGAAGATGATGCTACATATGTACAGAATAAAACATACGATGTTAGTACATCAGTTGAGAAAAGTATTGTAAATTACATTAATAACATCCTGTAATGTGATTTCGATATTAATTTCATCTTCCGAAAGATACTTTTCTATTTTTAGCAATGGCAGCATTATAAAGCTTTGCCAGACTCAATTCCACCTTTTTGGCAGATTAACATTATCACATCATTTATTCAGAAAGTATAAATAACAACAAATGAAAATAGAATACTATTAAGCGTAACAATTGTACATTTTCAGAATGTGCTTAGTCTATTTTTAAACAAAAAAAACAACAAAACAATCTGCAGTGGCGTTTATTTTTAAGTTATCATGCCATGGTTTTACTAGTCTGGCCCACTTGGGAATATATCTAAAAAATAGTTTGAGACCCTTGTTGTAAAGTCTTGCAAGATGATAATTAAAGATGACAAAAACATTCGAGTCAAGCAAGAAAAGACAATCCAACTTTATTTTCTGTTTACAAAACAATTAAATATCAACCTCAATAAACAAATAGAACTTTCTGAAAGGAAAATAAACACATTTTCTTGAACAACATTGTTTTTTTTTTTGTAGTGCTACAGTTTTTTTTTTTTAAACGTTGCTCTAGTACAACAGCATACGGAGTGCAGGATAAATGTGTCAGTGACGTGAACAAAGCAGCACAGCCAGTGCAGGTTCTACACACACAAAAAAAATGTTGGGTTAAAAAATAACCCAATTCAAAAAAATAACCCAGTTCAAAAAAGGACGAGACCCCTATTGGAGTTATTTTAACTCCACATTTTTTGTAAAATTTTTTCAACCCAACTTTTGCGCTGAATTATGTAACCCAAAAGTTTAGTTATTTTGACTCAACATTTTGGGTTAGTTTTTTCAACCCAACTTTTGCGTTGAATTATGTAACCCAAAAGTGGAGTTATTTTGACTCATCATGTTGAGTTAATTTTTTCAACCCAACTTTTGCGTTGAATTATGTAACACAAAAGTTGAGTTATTTTGACTCATCATGTTGAGTTAATTTTTTCAACCCAACTTTTGCGTTGAATTATGTAACCCAAAAGTTTAGTTATTTTGACTATGGATGTTGAGTTAATTTTTTCAACCCAACTTTTGCGTTGAATTATGTAACCCAAAAGTTCAGTTATTTTGACTAGACATTATGGGTTAATTCTTTTCAACCCAACTTTTGTGTTGTATTGTTTAACCCAAAAGTGGAGTTATTTTTACTCAACATTTTGGGTTAATTTTTTTCAACCCAACTTTTGCGTTGAATTATGTAACCCAAAAGTTGAGTTGTTTTGAATCAACATTTTGGGTTAAATTTTTTCAACCCAACTTTTGCGTTGAATGATGTAACCCAAAAGTTGAGTTGTTTTGACTCAACATTTTGGCTTAATTTTTTCAACCCAACTTTTGGGTTGAATTATTTAACCCAAAAGTTGAGTTGTTTTAACTCAACATTTTGGGTTAATTTTTTTCAACCCAACTTTTGCGTTGAATTATTTAAACCAAAAGTTGACTTATTCTGACTCAACATTTTGGCTTAATTTTTTCAACCCAACTTTTGCGTTAAATTATGTAACCCAAAAGTTGAGTTATTTTGACTCAACATTCTGGGTAAATTTTTTCAACCCAACTTTTGCGTTGAATTGTTTAACCCAAAAGTTAAGTAATTTTGACTCAACATTTTGGGTTGATTTTTTTTTAACCCAACTTTTGCGTTAAATTATGTAACCCAAAAGTTAAGTTATTTTGACTCAACATTTTGGGTTAATTTTATCAACCCAACTTTTGTGTTCAATTATGTAACCCAAAAGTTGAGTTACTTTGACTCATCATTTTGGGTAATTTTTTTCAAACCAACTTCTGCGTTGAATTATTTAAACCAAAAGTTTAGTTATTTTGACTCAACATTATGGGTTAATTTTTTCAACCCAATTTTTGCGTTGAATTATCTATCCCAAAAGTCGAGTTATTTTGACTCAAAATTCTGGGTTAATTCTTTCAACCCAACTTTTGCGTCAAATTATGTAACCCAAAAGTTGAGTTATTTTGACTCAACATTTAGGGTTAATTTTTTTAACCTACCTTTTGCGTTGAAATATTTAACCCAAAAGTTAAGTTATTTCGACTCAACATTTTGGGTTGATTTTTTTCAACCCAACTTTTGGGTTAAATTTATTAAACACATAAGCTGACTTATGCTCAAGACAATGTTGGGTTATTCCCACCCCAATTATTGGGTTGCACAATGTAGCGCTCCTTGACCCAATAGTTGGTTAAAAAGTATACATTTTACTGCGAGTTTGTCCTACATTATTTTTATTCCATTAAAATATACTCAAAAGCAAGATATGAGTGATTTTTTTTTTTTTTTTTTACAATAATTGCCGCATATAGTAGTCCTTTACAGCATGCTCAAATATGTACATAAGATGTGTGATTGTAAATAATGTTACTGAGATTAATCCTTATTAAAATTCCCTTCAAGAATAAAGTAACTTTTTAATAAAAAACTGCATTACTCATTGAAAATCAACCCAAAAATGGCTCATCATTTTTGAAAACCCAGAAATTGAGTTAAAATAATACCTTTATAACCCTCAAAATGGATTGCTCTGTATAAAAATAACTCCAAAATGTAACCCAACACTCGCAACTCAAAAATTGGGTTATCACAATAACCCAGCATTTTTTAGTGTGTAGCTTCAATGGCGCCCCGGGCACAGCCCAGAATTGACAAGTTTTAGACGACGATTACGAAGCAAAGTTACGAACGTGAGAATGGAAAAAAAGGCAACTGAGAGCTTTGCAAATTTGTGACGTTTTAGGACAACTTGTGTGTATTTTGACTTGAACTTTGAAACACAAACTTTACAAAGCGTCGTAAAGATGCTCATTTACAAGGGAAAGAACGGAGAATGAAAGACTACCATAGCTGCTCTTAGTCGACTTTTCTACAGAGCTCTCGACACCTTGACTGTTCGATCCGTCAATCCAATATATTTTTTCACTCCACCACATCAAATGTACACTTAATCATGCAGGCAACATTCCCAGTCAGTCCATTTGTGAATATAGCTTAAGTCGACTGGTGATTGGAGAGTTTTGTTCTTTTTATATACGAAAATATGCTGAACGGATTTGCATTACAATATTTCTTAGAACATGCTGCTTCTAAATGTTCGGGGTGTGAATACAAAAAAAAAAAAAACAACTCACAAATTACCTGAGCCAAACCCTGCCCCTTCATTTTTCTACTAATCATTTATTTATAATTTAATGAAGAAGGGAATATTTTAGTAGTCTTTGCAGCATCTGTCAAATCATAAGAAATATGGCTTCCACTCTTAAGGCAGCGTCTGTTACTTTTATATATTTTGTGACTTCCATTAACTCACGACTAACTGTAAAAAACACACATAGTATAATTGATTTTATGGTCTTTAGGTATTTTCAGATCTTTGAATGGCTTCTGGAACAGGGAAAAAGGCTGAAAACAGATTCAGGACGTTGCATTCGAGGGCCAATCCATTTTTTTTTTTTTTTTATACTAAAACATAAAACAAGCTGTATCTATATCATCATTACAGTATATACGGTGTTCCTAGAGATCGTAAAATTAGTACCATAACTCAATGTTGTGTCGCCATGTGAACAAAATGAGAGTTGGCATGCGTTGACATTTCTGAAGGAAATCTTTAAACTACAGTGAAACTACAAGTATTCCTTATAACCAGCACTTTTTTCAAGGTTTTTCATGGTCTTAAAATTTTGTTCCACAGTGCACGTCCAAGTACTGAGAAAGACCGGTTTGTGATATTTCTGCATTTGAGTTACAAATTAGCTTTCAAGGCTTGATTCCTGGCACTGCATTGTTTAATGGCGACTTGTCCAGGGTGTACAACGCCTTCCGCCCGATTGTAGCTGAGATAGGCGACAGCGCCCCCCCGCGACCCCAAAAGGGAATAAGCGGTAGGAAATGAATGGATGGATGTTTTACCTTTTGGCCTTGTGGCGACCCATCAGCGTTCCTGTTCTGTAACCCTGTACACTTTGTTTGTCTAATCTTGAACGGGTTTGTGATTGATTGATTGGATTGATTAAAACTTTTATTACATTGTACAGTACAGTACATATTCCGTACAATTGACCACTAAATGGTAACACCCGAATACGTTGTTCAACTTGATTAAGTCGGGGTCCACGTGTGCTGAAAACAAAGTTTCGTTGTACCTGTGCAATGACAATAAAGACCTATCCTATTGCACCACAATACTGTGACTTTCATGCAGGTCTTTTAGTGGAACCTGTGGGCTAACAGTCCCATTCAGTAAAAACCCAAAACCCAAATTTAGTATGTACACAACTCTCAGGGCGTTGAATCGATCGCACCTGGACTGTCTTAGAGGACGTTTCAGCTTTCGAGCAGGCTTCATCAGGTCATGCTCCCTTAGATAGGACAGATTGAGCCAGAGCCAGTGCAGATTCTAAAATATTTATCCTCTACAGGAGGGGACATGCCCAGACCAGGATGATTTCACTCTATTGTGGTTTCAAAGAAAAGGAAGAAAGGACAGTGTGGCAAGTGGCTGATAGTTGTTGTCACAGACCACTTGAGATGGTTTTTCAACCCTTGGCAATAAAGGCTTCCCTCACTTGTCTTTATAGCCATCCGTCTTCCCTGTCCCAGAAAGACTTTAAATTTGACTTTATGATTGCAGATGTGTTCATTCGTAGTTTTAATGCCTTCAGTGCCCGGTCCAACCACATCACCGATAAAGAGGTGATGAGAAGGGCAGGGTTAGCACCATTTTCTGACATAGAGAAGGAGAATGACTGGACACGTACTCCGACTGCCAAGAGAGAGACCGGTGAGTGTGTCAATGGACTGGGGTCCAAGAGGGGAAAAAAGGAAGAGAGGATGGCCTAAGAAAACGGAGACAAACAGCCAAGGAAGACCTGAGAGAGATGGGAGTCAGCTGGCATGGAGCAAGAAGGGTTGCCAGTGACCGGAACAAATGGAAGGGACTCGTCGCCCAATGTTCCAACAGAAACGGGAGGAACTAAGTCTAAGTAAGTAAGTGTCCGGTCTACCTCAGAGGTTTGAAGAGTACCGGAATGTCATTTTGGTTAGAAATTATTCTTCGTTGAGAATGACAGAGCGGGAACTTGTCACGGAGGGGTTTTTGCACCTTACCGCGGGGTTTGTTCTCCCGAAATGCATGGCGTGCAGGTAGGAAACGTGATTTAACTATCAAAACTCAAAGAGGTACAAAAAACACAAAACGAGCCGACAGAACAACATGCCTGATCGCAGTCGAAGCTACAGCTAGCACTTAGCATGGACTATGGACAAGAAATATTCAGGTAACTTTGGCATGAAACAAATTTACGTAGCAGCCAGGTTGAATGAAGCAAATAAAGAAGCCAGGGACGAGTGTGGCGAGACAAGTGAAAAAATAGCTCTCTGATTAGTGGTTGACTGCAGGTGAGCTTGCCGACCACTAACCAGAGGCAGGTGAACCAAATGAATCCCCATAGAAACCCAGAGGTGCACAAAACAGGAACAAAGGGAGTCCAAAAATAACAGAACATGATCCAAGCCTTTGATCATAACAGAACTGTTTTCCTCCTCATCCACTGTTCTTGTTCCTTCTAGATCTGGATGACTATAATGTACTAAGTCTACATCTACTCTAATGCTGAAAGGAAGGATGGGGTGCGAGACACTACCTTCCCCCACATACAACACTGTCCTTTTAACACTTCCTTAGAGTCTATTGATGTTCCTATTAATCCAGGTCATGCTATTCTCAGGGCATTCAATAAATGGACTGTTTGTCTGGTTTGTCTCGGAAGACAATTCGACTCTCGTCCAACTAGGCTTCCTCAGTTCATGCTCATAGACTTAGATTGGTCAGATCTAATCTTAGACTTTGAGCCAGTCTAGCAGCTGATGCCAATATCCGACGGCTCTGCCCTATTGTAGTGAGAAACACAGCTGTGGAGATGCAACTGTAGAGGTGCAAAAGAGCAACCTTTCGGTAAATGCCAGTGACAGTCGTTAAAGTGGAATTTCCCCCCTTTAGCATTGAGGTATTGCGTGGTAAAACTATCGCTGTGTAACGACCACTACAAACCCCGTAATGAATCAGAATCACCCACGGTACTTGGTTCTGGCAGCTGATCTTTTGCATCTCAACAGCTGTTATTTTCTCTACAATGGGGTGAAACCATTGGGGATGTAAAATCATTGGTATTTTGGCACCATCTGCTGGATTAAATCTGAAAATGTTAAGTCTATGAGACTTGGATGAGAGGCGAAACGTCTTCTAAGACAAACCAGTCCAGATTATTAAATCCTATTATGTATATCCCGGAGAACCAGCGTACTCTACAGTAGACATTGGATTATGGTCTATTTATTTGTATTTATTTTCTGTTTATTTTGAGTAACGGGACTGCTCTGCAGTTTTAAAAGACCTTCTGCAAAAAAAAAAAAAAAAAATGGTTTAAAGATCATCTCTATGACAGAAATGACAAAAATGTAAGTTTCTCTAACTGAATCTGCAGGCCAACAGTTGAATAGACAATAAAAACAAGAGGACCTAAAATAGAACCTTGAGGAACACCACCAGTATAAATAAAGAAGAACTAAAGAAGAACAAATGACTACAGACTGGATCTGAAGTAAATGAGCTACAGCAAGTGGCTTAGTCCCATAAATCACAATACAAAAAAAAAAGGAGAGGACTTAAAGGGCTGCCTTGAGGAACGCCTCAGGTATGTAAATAACACATTTGGACCTCACCCAGCAGGCACAAGACAGTAAAACAACGTTGAGAACTTGTTGAATTAGGTCCTGACGTTGAGCAACTCAAACCTAACGTTGAAACAACATGCTTTTTAGAATGGTTAATCGATGTGGGGTTCTGATGTTGATTTGACCATTGAAATGTGGTCATTTCCCAACTAATATTCTCCAACACAAATACAACGTTGAAACATGCTTTTTGACGTTTATTCATTGTCAGGTTATGATTTGACCGTTGAAATTAGGGAATTTCCCAACTCAAACGGAACGTTGAAACATGCTTTTTGACAACGTTTAATCAATGTTGGGTTTTGACTTTGATTTGACCATTGAAATGTGGTAATTTCCCATCCAATCTTGTCGTTTATTCAATGTAGACTAGATTTGACCATTGAAATTTGGTAATTTCCCAACTCAAACATAACGTTGAAACATGCTTTTTGACAACGTTTAATCAATGTTGGGTTCTGACGTTGATTTGACCATTGAAATGTGGTCATTTCCCATCCAATCTTGTCGTTTATTCAATGTAGACTAGATTTGACCATTGAAATTTGGTAATTTCCCAACTAAAACATAACATTGAGTCATGTTTTTTGACAACGTTTAATCAAAGTTGGGTTCTGACGTTGATTTGACCATTGAAATGTGGTCATTTCCCAACTAATATTCTCTAACACAAATACAACGTTGAAACATGCTTTTTGACGTTTATTCAGTGTCAGGTTATGATTTGGCCAATTAAATTTGGTAATTTCCCATATCAAACATAACGTTAAAAAATGCTTTTTGACAGCGTTTAATCAATGTTGGGTTCTGACTTTGATTTGACCATTGAAATGTGGTCATTTCCCAACCAATCTTCTCGTTTATTCAATGTCAGGCTGTGATTTGACCATTGGAATTTGGTAATTTCCCAACTCAAACATAACGTTCAAACATGTGTTTTGAAGACGTTTAATCAATGTTGGGACCTGACGTTGATTTGACCATTGAAATGTGGTCATTTCCCATCCAATCTTGTCGTTTATTCTATGTAGACTAGATTTGACCATTGAAATTTGGTAATTTCCCAACTAAAACATAACATTGAGTCATGTTTTTTGACAACGTTTAATCAAAGTGGGGTTCTGACGTTGCTTTGACCATTGAAATGTGGTCATTTCCCAACTAATATTCTCTAACACAAATACAACGTTGAAACATGCTTTTTGACGTTTATTCAGTGTCAGGTTATGATTTGGCCAATTAAATTTGGTAATTTCCCATCTCAAACATAACGTTGAAACATGCTTTTTGACAACGTTTAATCAATGTTGGGTTCTGACGTTGATTTGACCATTGAAATGTGGTCATTTCCCAACCAATCTTCTCGTTTATTCAATGTAGACTAGATTTGACCATTGAAATTTGGTAATTTCCCAACTCAAACATAACATTGAAACATGTTTTTTGACGTTTAATCAATGTTGGGTTTTGACTTTGATTTGACCATTGAAATGTGGTCATTTCCCAACCAATCTTGTCGTTTATTCAATGTAGACTAGATTTGACCATTGAAATTTGGTAATTTCCCAACTCAAACATAACATTGAAACATGTTTTTTGACAACGTTTAATCAAAGTTGGGTTCTGACGTTGCTTTGACCATTGAAATGTGGTCATTTCCCAACTAATATTCTCCAACACAAATACAACGTTGAAACATGCTTTTTGACAACGTTTATTCAGTGTCAGGTTATGATTTGGCCAATTAAATTTGGTAATTTCCCATATCAAACATAACGTTAAAAAATGCTTTTTGACAGCGTTTAATCAATGTTGGGTTCTGACTTTGATTTGACCATTGAAATGTGGTCATTTCCCAACCAATCTTCTCGTTTATTCAATGTCAGGCTGTGATTTGACCATTGGAATTTGGTAATTTCCCAACTCAAACATAACGTTCAAACGTGTTTTGAAGACGTTTAATCAATGTTGGGACCTGACGTTGATTTGACCATTGAAATGTGGTCATTTCCCATCCAATCTTGTCGTTTATTCTATGTAGACTAGATTTGACCATTGAAATTTGGTAATTTCCCAACTCAAACATAACATTGAAACATGTTTTTTGACAACGTTTAATCAATGTTGGGTTCTGACGTTGCTTTGACCATTGAAATGTGGTCATTTCCCAACTAATATTCTCCAACACAAATTGAACGTTGAAACATGCTTTTTGACGTTTATTCAGTGTCAGGTTATGATTTGGCCAATTAAATTTGGTCATTTCCCATCTCAAACATAACGTTGAAACATGCTTTTTGACAACGTTTAATCAATATTGGGTTTTGACTTTGATTTGACCATTGAAATGTGGTCATTTCCCATCCAATCTTGTCGTTTATTCAATGTAGACTAGATTTGACCATTGAAATTTGGTAATTTCCCAACTAAAACATAACATTGAAACATGTTTTTTGACAATGTTTAATCAATGTTGGGTTCTGACGTTGCTTTGACCATTGAAATGTGGTCATTTCCCAACTAATATTCTCCAACACAAATTGAACGTTGAAACATGCTTTTTGACGTTTATTCAGTGTCAGGTTATGATTTGGCCAATTAAATTTGGTCATTTCCCATCTCAAACATAACGTTGAAACATGCTTTTTGACAACGTTTAATCAATATTGGGTTTTGACTTTGATTTGACCATTGAAATGTGGTCATTTCCCATCCAATCTTGTCGTTTATTCAATGTAGACTAGATTTGACCATTGAAATTTGGTAATTTCCCAACTAAAACATAACATTGAAACATGTTTTTTGACAATGTTTAATCAATGTTGGGTTCTGACGTTGCTTTGACCATTGAAATGTGGTCATTTCCCATCCAATCTTGTCGTTTATTCAATGTAGACTAGATTTGACCATTGAAATTTGGTAATTTCCCAACTCAAACATAACATTGAAACATGTTTTTTGACAACGTTTAATCAAAGTTGGGTTCTGACGTTGCTTTGACCATTGAAATGTGGTCATTTCCCAACTAATATTCTCCAACACAAATACAACGTTGAAACATGCTTTTTGACGTTTATTCAGTGTCAGGTTATGATTTGGCCAATTAAATTTGGTAATTTCCCATCTCAAACATAACGTTGAAACATGCTTTTTGACAACGTTTAATCAATGTTGGGTTTTGACTTTGATTCGACCATTGAAATGTGGTCATTTCCCAACCAATCTTCTCGTTTATTCTATGTAGACTAGATTTGACCATTGAAATTTGGTAATTTCCCAACTCAAACATAACATTGAAACATGTTTTTTGACAACGTTTAATCAATGTTGGGTTCTGACGTTGCTTTGACCATTGAAATGTGGTCATTTCCCAACTAATATTCTCCAACACAAATTGAACGTTGAAACATGCTTTTTGACGTTTATTCAGTGTCAGGTTATGATTTGGCCAATTAAATTTGGTCATTTCCCATCTCAAACATAACGTTGAAACATGCTTTTTGACAACGTTTAATCAATGTTGGGTTTTGACTTTGATTTGACCATTGAAATGTGGTCATTTCCCAACCAATCTTCTCGTTTATTCAATGTAGACTAGATTTGACCATTGAAATTTGGTAATTTCCCAACTAAAACATAACATTGAAACATGTTTTTTGACAACGTTTAATCAATGTTGGGTTCTGACTTTGATTTGACCATTGAAATGTGGTCATTTCCCAACCAATCTTCTCGTTTATTCAATGTCAGGCTGTGATTTGACCATTGGAATTTGGTAATTTCCCAACTCAAACATAACGTTCAAACATGTGTTTTGAAGACGTTTAATCAATGTTGGGTTCTGACGTTGATTTGACCATTGAAATGTGGTCATTTCCCATCCAATCTTGTCGTTTATTCTATGTAGACTAGATTTGACCATTGAAATTTGGTAATTTCCCAACTCAAACATAACATTGAAACATGTTTTTTGACAACGTTTAATCAATGTTGGGTTCTGACGTTGCTTTGACCATTGAAATGTGGTCATTTCCCAACTAATATTCTCCAACACAAATACAACGTTGAAACATGCTTTTTGACGTTCATTCGGTGTCAAGTTATGATTTGGCCAATTAAATTTGGTAATTTCCCATCTCAAATATAACGTTGAAACATGCTTTTTGACAACGTTTAATCAATGTTGGGTTTTGACTTTGATTTGACCATTGAAATGTGGTCATTTCCCAACCAATCTTGTCGTTTATTCAATGTAGACTAGATTTGACCATTGAAATTTGGTAATTTCCCAACTCAAACATAACATTGAAACATGTTTTTTGACAACGTTTAATCAAAGTTGGGTTCTGACGTTGCTTTGACCATTGAAATGTGGTCATTTCCCAACTAATATTCTCCAACACAAATACAACGTTGAAACATGCTTTTTGACAACGTTTATTCAGTGTCAGGTTGTGATTTGGCCAATTAAATTTGGTAATTTCCCATATCAAACATAACGTTAAAAAATGCTTTTTGACAGCGTTTAATCAATGTTGGGTTCTGACTTTGATTTGACCATTGAAATGTGGTCATTTCCCAACCAATCTTCTCGTTTATTCAATGTCAGGCTGTGATTTGACCATTGGAATTTGGTAATTTCCCAACTCAAACATAACGTTCAAACATGTGTTTTGAAGACGTTTAATCAATGTTGGGACCTGACGTTGATTTGACCATTGAAATGTGGTCATTTCCCATCCAATCTTGTCGTTTATTCTATGTAGACTAGATTTGACCATTGAAATTTGGTAATTTCCCAACTCAAACATAACATTGAAACATGTTTTTTGACAACGTTTAATCAATGTTGGGTTCTGACGTTGCTTTGACCATTGAAATGTGGTCATTTCCCAACTAATATTCTCCAACACAAATACAACGTTGAAACATGCTTTTTGACGTTCATTCAGTGTCAGGTTATGATTTGGCCAATTAAATTTGGTCATTTCCCATCTCAAACATAACGTTGAAACATGCTTTTTGACAACGTTTAATCAATGTTGGGTTTTGACTTTGATTCGACCATTGAAATGTGGTCATTTCCCAACCAATCTTCTCGTTTATTCAATGTAGACTAGATTTGACCATTGAAATTTGGTAATTTCCCAACTCAAACATAACATTGAAACATGTTTTTTGACAACGTTTAATCAATGTTGGGTTTTGACTTTGATTTGACCATTGAAATGTGGTCATTTCCCAACCAATCTTGTCGTTTATTCAATGTAGACTAGATTTGACCATTGAAATTTGGTAATTTCCCAACTCAAACATAACATTGAAACATGTTTTTTGACAACGTTTAATCAAAGTTGGGTTCTGACGTTGCTTTGACCATTGAAATGTGGTCATTTCCCAACTAATATTCTCCAACACAAATACAACGTTGAAACATGCTTTTTGACAACGTTTATTCAGTGTCAGGTTATGATTTGGCCAATTAAATTTGGTAATTTCCCATATCAAACATAACGTTAAAAAATGCTTTTTGACAGCGTTTAATCAATGTTGGGTTCTGACTTTGATTTGACCATTGAAATGTGGTCATTTCCCAACCAATCTTCTCGTTTATTCAATGTCAGGCTGTGATTTGACCATTGGAATTTGGTAATTTCCCAACTCAAACATAACGTTCAAACGTGTTTTGAAGACGTTTAATCAATGTTGGGACCTGACGTTGATTTGACCATTGAAATGTGGTCATTTCCCATCCAATCTTGTCGTTTATTCTATGTAGACTAGATTTGACCATTGAAATTTGGTAATTTCCCAACTCAAACATAACATTGAAACATGTTTTTTGACAACGTTTAATCAATGTTGGGTTCTGACGTTGCTTTGACCATTGAAATGTGGTCATTTCCCAACTAATATTCTCCAACACAAATTGAACGTTGAAACATGCTTTTTGACGTTTATTCAGTGTCAGGTTATGATTTGGCCAATTAAATTTGGTAATTTCCCATATCAAACATAACGTCAAAAAATGCTTTTTGACAGCGATTAATCAATGTTGGGTTCTGACGTTGATTTGACCATTGAAATGTGGTCATTTCCCAACCGATCTTCTCGTTTATTCAATGTCAGGCTGTGATTTGACCTCTGAAATTTGGTAATTTCCCAACTCAATCATAACGTTCAAACATATGTTTTGAAAACGTTTGATCAATGTTGGGATCTGACGTTGATTTGACCATTGAAATGTGGTCATTTCCCAACCAATATTCTCCAACACAAATACAACGTTGAAACAACGTACTTTTTGACGTTTATTCAATGTCAGGTAGTGATTTGACCGTTGAAATTTGGTAATTTCCCAACTCAAACATAACGTTGAAACATGCTTTTTGACAACGTTTAATCAATCTTGGGTTCTGACGTTGATTTGACCATTGAAATGTGGTCATTTCCCAGCCAATAGTCTCCAACACAAATCCAACGTTGAAACAACGTAGTTTTTGACAATGTTTATTCAATGTCAGGTTGTGATTTGACCATTGAAATTTGGTCATTTTCCAACCAACGACGTGGATCCAACGTTACACATCAATGTTGTCTCAATTTACAAATACAACTATTTTGCAACGTTGTTTAGAAGTCTAAAACACGTGGGTGTATAATCAATGTCCTGTGCCTGCTTGGCAGTGTTGTATCTTTAAAATGTCAAGAAATGCGTTTATGGTGGTCCATGTTCAAAAAATGTGTGTTTCCCAGGTTTGGAACTGAACTTGGTCTGTTGTCATTTTGTTGATAAGCCCTGTTTTACACAACGTAGTCAGATGAACCTCCGATGATTTGATTTGGGATCTCCCTCCATGTGTCACCAGTCTTTGATATCGTCAAACAAATAACATCAAATAAAATTACATACGTTCTCAAAATGTCCAAACCCTGCAGACTTTTATTCCAACCCTTCAAATGCAAAAAGTAAGTCAAGACACGATACGTCGATGCTTGCCGATGTCTAAAAACAGAGCCAGTTTTGTCGGCGACTTCAGGACGTTGTCATTGCCGAAGGATCATTCCACATGACCGCCACGTCCCTGAACCTGCCATCGGAGCCACGGAAAAGCAACAGCCGTTAGTTCCTGTAGAACCTGCTCTTTGATCTCGCCCCCTTGAACATGTGGGCTAACAGTCCCATTCAGTAAAACCCAAACTCTTGATTGGAAATTTAGTATGTACACAACTCTTAGGGCGTTGAATTGATCGCACCTGGACTGTCTTAGAGGCCTTCTATGAGGTCTTACGTCTTATTTTAATGGGTCAGTGAACGTGTTTGAGTAGGCTTATTTACTTGTTTTGTTTTGGTGGTTCCATTTCATTGCATGCAAGTTATAGACATTGATGGTTACATTTTAAATGCATGAATGAATCTAGCAATTGATGTTTTAGGTCTGATATGACCCAGATTTATTTAACACTGTCCACAAATTCTGTAAGGTGGTATTGATTAGTTGAGTTATTCCAATATTCACTTTCCCAATCATTGCAGACAATTTAGAGTTGGCACGACTCCGGCAAGTAAGCGCTTGTTTTAAACATAACGCATAGACACTCAGCAGTTCGAACCTGGAATACAAGGGGATTAGCCAACCGAAAGTAGCAGTACTTATGCATTTTCACTTGAGTTTGTGTCACGTTTCGAAGTTACTGGAGTTAAACTAGCGTCGGGGTATTGTTACCTGGCGTTGATTAGATATTGGGCCAGGCTGATGTTAGCAGGCGACCCCGTGATGGTGATCTGACGCTCCGACGAGCCTTCCATGGCGTTTGCAATTTTGATCTGCGCGCCGGACATCTGTCGGATCTCGTTGATCTTGGTTCCTTGCCGTCCAATGATGCAGCCTATTAGCTGGAGAATATGCAAATGTGCCATTGTTAGCAGAATACCTTTCTCACCGCATCACATTTGATAATGAATCCTGGGTAGCTGGGTAACAGAGGGATCACTGTAGAAACATGCGAGAGAATACATAAACCTTTCTTACATCATTTGGAATGGTGAGCTCATGAGTGCTGGCTGGGGGGCTGGCATCCAAACCTGAATTGGCCGAAACAAGAATAGAAAACAGCAAGAAAAAAAAACAACTTCAGCTTCCTGTTGAGAATCTGAAGAACAGTTTAACAACAGGCATCCTGAAGAATGAGGGAGGTTATACTTGTTGTCTCAGAGATACCTGTGACTGGAAAAAGGAGGTTTCCCTTCGACCATTCGGAAAGTAAATAATAATACATGTTGTTGGTTTTCAGGACAATCTTCGGAATAACATTAGATTTCAAACAATAGTTCAAAGGACACCCTGCAGTTTTGCACCGTGCAAAACTTTGTTACGCTGCAAAATTTGCAGACGTCCAAATTATTTCACCGTCGGTAATTGCAAGAGGAGAGACAATTAGGTCAGTATGAGACAACTCTGCTGAGTTTCTTCCCCTTCTTGTAAGTCCTGGGCTAAACTCATGTCATAACTGGGCCATATCCCTTCAGGGATTGCTTCATCAACACATAAGCGGAACTTGCAAGCGTATATTAGGAAGGAAGCTGGAGAAGACCCTAAAACAGACCTGGGAAAATGAAGGCATGTGACCCGTTAAGATTATCAATCTGACCCGCCGGACATTTCCAATTTTTTTTTTTAGCTCTTTAAGATGAAAACTGTCGCTGCCATTATGACAGTTGGTACAAAATGCGTCTGCTAGACTTTTGACAAGAACAAGAAAGTTTGATCATATTACGCCTGTACTGGCTAACCTGCACTGGTTTCCTGTGCACTTAAGATGTGACTTTAAGGTTTTACTAATTACGTATAAAATACTACACGGTCTAGCTCCAGCCTATCTTGCCGATTGTATTGTACCATATGTCCCGGCAAGAAATCTGCGTTCAAAAGACTCCGGCTTATTAGTGATTCCTAGAGCCCAAAAAAAGTCTGCGGGCTATAGAGCGTTTTCCATTCGGGCTCCAGTACTCTGGAATGCCCTCCCGGTAACAGTTCGAGATGCTACCTCAGTAGAAGCATTTAAGTCTCACCTTAAAACTCATCTGTATACTCTAGCCTTTAAATAGACCTCCTTTTTAGACCAGTTGATCTGCCGCTTCTTTTCTTTCTCCTATGTCCCCCCCTCCCTTGTGGAGGGGGTCCGGTCCGATAACCATGGATGAAGTACTGGCTGTCCAGAGTCGAGACCCAGGATGGACCGCTCGTCGGGACCCAGGATGAACCGCTCGCCTGTATCGGTTGGGGACATCTCTACGCTGCTGATCCGCCTCCGCTTGGGATGGTCTCCTGTGGAAGGGACTCTCGCTGCTGTCTTGGATCCGCTTTGAACGGAACTCTCGCGGCTGTGTTGGAGCCACTATGGATTGAACTTCCACAGTATCATTTTAGACCCGCTCGACATCCATTGCTTTCGGTCCCCTAGAGGGGGGGGGGGTGTTGCCCACATCTGAGGTCCTCTCCAAGGTTTCTCATAGTCAGCATTGTCACTGGCATCCCACTGGATGTGAATTCTCCCTGCCCACTGGGTGTGAGTTTTCCTTGCCCTTTTGTGGGTTCTTCCGAGGATGTTGTAGTCGTAATGATTTGTGCAGTCCTTTGAGACATTTGTGATTTGGGGCTATATAAATAAACATTGATTGATTGATGATGTTTTCAAATGACCGTAAGTCTTGAACTATACAAAGTAGGGATGTCCCGATCCAGGTTTTTGCACTTCCGATCCGATACCGATGTCGTTTTTGCCCTTCCGATCCGATTACAATACTGGCCTATCCAAAAAATGTATTAAAGTTCAAAGTTATTTAACCTACTTAGTTGTCAGATTCATGTTGAAAAGGGTTTTAGTACTCTTGATAACAACTAGCCAGCTTAATTAGATGAGTGAATAATTCACAATGGTTGGTAACAAGAAACTGACCTGTTTATTCAAGGATAAACACAAAATAGTCAAAATTATACATGACAAACAGAAATGGCATCATTAAACAGTAAATTAGTGAACAGTATAAAGTGCAAATAAAGCTATAAACATTGTTAAAAAACAGCAAAACACACAAACGACCTGAGTGGGATAAAATGTCTATAACTCAGCATCAATACTTGTCTTAAACTGTTAACTTAAAAAAAATATATATATATATATCTACACACTCCTTTCAATTATTTGCCCCAGTCAGGAGGGGGCAAACAATTGAAGTCCGAGCATAATGGGGAGATTTTTTCAAACAAAGACGAGCACTTCAAGATGCTCAGTTGCCAGCCTGCTGTGCTAAAAAGCCTCTCACTCTCAAGAGTCATTGAAATGTCTTACAACTTTACCACCACGCTTGACTTTATCGTGGCATGTTTTGCACTCCGCCTTTTCATCTGTTTCGTTTTGTAGGGTAGAATAATCCCACACAGTTTACGTTTTTACCGTTACTTTTAATTCACATGGCCTTCTTAACGGTTAAGACACAGACTTGTGGATGTCTTAAAGGTGTGCTGGAAAATTAGGAACGGAGCTTAGGAAGCAGCATAAGAGTGGAATGTATTATTTAAATCGATGCGTTGGAAAACACGGACCGGCATTTTTCAAAAAATTGGATCTGGATCGGCATTTTCCCATGCCTTGCCAATACGCATTTTTCTGGCAAATATCGGCAGCCTATCCGATCTAAATATCGGATCGAGACAACTCTAATGCTAAGTATTGCAATGGTTGGAATCCGCGCTTTTGCATGATATACTATGGTAATCTAATTAGTTACTATGGTAATGTAAGTCAGAGCAGCTCAGACGAGGCACCAAGCATTGTGGGTATGGTTAGTTTCCACAGAGTGTTTCCAGAGCGGCCAGTCTGAAATACGGGTGAAGGAGATTTTTACAACAAAGTTCTAACGCTTAGTGATATATCAAATGTATCAGACTGGAAGTGTTTGTTTCTTTTACCCTTCGCATTCATATTTCACTGTTTGTTGCGTTTCGCATGATTGTAAAATATGTTGATGGAGAGGGGGTGTGATGTTCATATGGTGTCAATATTCAGTGTTTTATCGTTTGTAGTTAATAGTGTAAATCCCAGATTCTTTATTCTTATGTACATCCTGGGTGTCTCATTCAGTAAAAACATTTACAATTCCATTCCGTTTTTAGTATTCAAGCAGACGTTATTGTGAGTTTTTTAGTAGTGTTCCTAAAAATGGACATATTGGCCCCCCCAGACTCTAAATTTCTAATTCGAGTCAAAATAATTGCCCAGCCCTGCCCTAAAAGGATGGACTTTGTCCTAGAAATGACATATGCACTCTGTGGCAACATCTTTACAGTTAGGGATGGGAATCGTTAAGATTTTTCCGGGTCCGATTTAGCTTAACGATTTGATTCCTTGACGGTTCACTTATCGATTCTTATTTCGAGAAAAAAAAAAAGAGAAAACAAGAATTGATTAGGATCCATTTTGTTTAGTATAGCGGTAACATTGTGATGATCTGTTGCCTGGATCATGTTTTGTTTTAGTCTAAGACTCCCTTAATTCTATTTCAGCACCCCTGGGTTTGTGTTTCTTGGTTGCCATGGGTGCTGATTTTTTTCACCTGCCTCTGATTAGTGTTCGGGACGCTCACCTGCTCCCCGGGCACTAATCAGAGAGCTATTTATTCCTGCCTTTCGCCATGATCGGTCTGGCTGTTGGTAAATCCGAGCTTCTGAATCCTGTTTCTATGCTAAGCTTTCCTGCTAGCTATTTCCTTAGCTTGGCATACTTTCCTGTACTTTTGTACTTTGCCTGATTTATTGATAATAAATCGTCGTCCAACCTGCACGCTGCCTACAGAGTTCCGTCTGAATCGTAAAGATTTTTCCGATTCCAATTCAGCTTAACCATTCGGTTCCGTAACGGTTCTCTTATCGATTCTTATTTCGAGAAAAAAACTGTTTATTAGGATCAATTTTGTGTAGTGTAGTGGTAGCTTTGCGATGGTCTGTTCAACGGATCATGTTTTGTTTTAGTCTAAGACTCCCTTAATTCTATTTCAGCACCCCTGGGTTTGTGTTTCTTGGTTGCTGATTTTTTTCACCTGCCTCTGATTAGTGTTCGGGACGCTCACCTGCTCCCGGGCACTAATCAGAGAGCTATTTATTCCTGCCTTTCGCCATGATTGATCTGGCTGTTGGTAAATCCGAGCTTCTGAATCCTGTTTCTATGCTGAGCTTTCCTGCTAGCTATTTCCTTAGCTTCGCATACTTTCTTGTACTTTTGTACTTTGCCTGATTTATTGATAATAAATCGTCGTCCAACCTGCACGCTGCCTACAGAGTTCCGTCTGAATCGTAAAGATTTTTCCGATTCCAATTCAGCTTAACCATTCGGTTCCGTAACGGTTCTCTTATCGATTCTTATTTCGAGAAAAAAACTGTTTATTAGGATCAATTTTGTGTAGTGTAGTGGTAACTTTGCGATGATCTGTTCAACGGATAATGTCTCGTTTTAGTCTAAGACTCCCTTAATTCTATTTCAGCACCCCTGTGTTTGTGTTTCTTGGTTGCCATGGGTGCTGATTTTTTTCAACTGCCTCTGTTTAGTGTTTGGGACGCTCAAATGGATAATCAAATTAGGTTGACGAAATACAAGACTGCCTTTTAGGGTTCACAATTTTATCAAATCATGGAAGACAATCGGGTTTGTCCCGTGCAGGACTAAACTATATTTCTTGTAATTTTTAACGTATCGTAATTCTACATTTAATATACTGCATATTTATTTACTCTTATACGTTATGTCCTAACAGAAATACACATTTTAACAACAACAACAAAAACTATTTTGCAGTTTCCCTGCAGCCTGGTCAACCCAAAGCAATACTTTATCAGCCTCAACCTCCATTTACTTAATTTATACTCAATTTCTTAAAGTTTTCGAAATAAAATTTCTTCGCCAACCCTGCCTCAGTTTTAGAAGTTACTTGGAGAATTTCAACAACCTTAACAAAAAATTAAAAACCAATACATTGTCAGAATGTTGTTGTCCGAACCCATCCTTTGGGCGAACTTGGGTATGGGTAGGGGACGGCGTGGCGCGGTTGGGAGAGTGGCCGTACCAGCAACCTGAGGGTTCCTGGTTCAATCCCCACCTTCTACCAACCTCGTCACGTCCATTGTGTCCTTGAGCAAGACACCTCAACCTTTGCTCCTTATTGGTTCGTGGTTAGGGCCTTGCATGGCCCTAACCAATGGGTGAATGTGGAAATAGTGTCAAAGCGCTTCGAGTACCTTGAAGGTAGAAAAGGGGACGGCGTGGCGCGGTTGGGAGAGTGGCAGTGCCAGCAACCTGAGGGTTCCTGGTTCAATCCCCACTTTCAACCAACCTCGTCACGTCCGTTGTGTCCTTGAGCAAGACACTTCAGCCTTACCCCTGATTGGTTCGTGGTTAGGGCCTTGCATGGCAGCTCCCGCCATCAGTGTGTGAATGGGTAAATGTGGAAGTAGTGTCAAAGCGTTTTGAGTACCTTGAAGGTAGAAAAGGGGACGGCGTGGCGCGGTTGGGAGAGTGGCAGTGCCAGCAACCTGAGGGTTCCTGGTTCAATCCCCACATTCTACCAACCTTGTCACGTGAAGTGAAGTGAGCTATATTTATATAGCGCTTTTCTCTAGTGACTCAAAGCGCTTTACATAGTGAAACCCAATATCAAAGTTATATTTAAACCAGTGTGGGTGGGACTGGGAGCAGGTGGGTAAAGTGTCTTGCCCAAGGACACAACGGCAGTGACTAGGATGGCGGAAGCGGGAATCGAACCTGCAACCCTCAAGTTGCTGGCACGGCTGCTCTACCAACCGAGCTATGCCGTCCCCTACCCATACCCAAGTTCGACCAAAGGATGGGGTCGGACAACAACTTTCTGACAATGTATTGGTTTTTAATTTTTGGTTAAGGATGTTGAAATTCTCCAAGTAACTTCTAAAACTGTTGTGTCCTTGAGCAAGACACTTCACCCTTACCCTTGATGGGTCGTGGTTAGGGCCTTGCATGGCAGCTCCTGCCATCAGTGTGTGAATGGGTGAATGTGGAAATAGTGTCAAAGCGCTTTGAGTACCTTGAAGGTAGAAAAAGTATAAGCTGTTTACCATTTATTAAGAATTCAGTCCTTACTGTGAAAATTGGCCATTGTTTCTGCATTAAACAGAGGTGACTATTTTATTTGGATCACGCTCACATTTTGTTTGTATTGCAAATCGTGCAGATGGTCATACAGTTTTGGGTAATGTTAATGACTAGAAACACTGATGGATTACATAACACAAATATCACACCTTGCATAGTTGACCTGTTTCGGACTTAAAAAGCAGCTTTTGATAACATAGTTACCTGCTGTGAGATGTTACTAGATGTTGGTGGTCCACTAACTCTTGTGCTAATACCAAAATAATGTGTTGACATCTTTATTGAAGAGGTAATGTACCGATGAATACCAATGTTTGTTATCGTATCGATAAAATCCAAAATACATACATCCCTACTCTGTACCCGGTAGTATTGACAAACTTTGGTGGCTACTAGAGATGTCCGATAATGGCTTTTTTGCCGATATCCGATATTGTCCATTACTCTTAATTACCGATTCTGATATCAACCGATACTGATATATGGAATTAACACATTATTACGCCTAATTTTGTCGTGATGCCCCGCTGGGTGCATTAAACAATGTAACAAGGTTTTTCCAAAATAAATCAACTCAAGTTATGGAAAGACAATGCAAACATGGCACTGCCATATTTATTATTGAAGTCACAAAAGTGCATTATTTTTTTTAAACATGCCTCAAAACAGCAGCTTTGAATTTGGGACACACTCTCCCTGAGATAGCATGAGGAGGTTGCGTTGAGGAGGGTAGGGGGTAGTGCTGCAAGCGCTTCTGGGTATTGGGTTTGTTGTGTTTATGTTGTGTTACAGTGCAGATGTTCTCCCGAAATGTGTTTGTCATTCTTCTTTGGTGTGGGTTCACAGTGTGGCGCATATTTGTAACAGTGTTAACGTTGTTTATACGGCCACCCTCAGTGTGACCTGTATGGCTGTTGACCAAGTATGCGTTTGCATTCACTTGTGTGTGTGAAAAGCCGTAGATATGTGATTGGGTTTGTTGTGTTTATGTTGTGTTACAGTGCGGATGTTCTCCCGAAATGTGTTTGTCATTCTTCTTTGGTGTGGGTTCACAGTGTGGCGCATATTTGTAACAGTGTTAACGTTGTTTATACGGCCACTCTCAGTGTGACCTGTATGGCTGTTGACCAAGTATGGTTTGCATTCACTTGTGTGTGTGAAAAGCCGTAGATATGTGATTGGGTTTGTTGTGTTTATGTTGTGTTACAGTGCGGATGTTCTCCCGAAATGTGTTTGTCATTCTTCTTTGGTGTGGGTTCACAGTGTGGCGCATATTTGTAACAGTGTTAACGTTGTTTATACGGCCACTCTCAGTGTGACCTGTATGGCTGTTGACCAAGTATGGTTTGCATTCACTTGTGTGTGTGAAAAGCCGTAGATATGTGATTGGGTTTGTTGTGTTTATGTTGTGTTACAGTGCGGATGTTCTCCCGAAATGTGTTTGTCATTCTTCTTTGGTGTGGGTTCACAGTGTGGCGCATATTTGTAACAGTGTTAACGTTGTTTATACGGCCACCCTCAGTGTGACCTGTATGGCTGTTGACCAAGTATGCGTTTGCATTCACTTGTGTGTGTGAAAAGCCGTAGATATGTGATTGGGTTTGTTGTGTTTATGTTGTGTTACAGTGCGGATGTTCTCCCGAAATGTGTTTGTCATTCTTCTTTGGTGTGGGTTCACAGTGTGGCGCATATTTGTAACAGTGTTAACGTTGTTTATACGGCCACTCTCAGTGTGACCTGTATGGCTGTTCACCAAGTATGGTTTGCATTCACTTGTGTGTGTGAAAAGCCGTAGATATGTGATTGGGTTTGTTGTGTTTATGTTGTGTTACAGTGCGGATGTTCTCCCGAAATGTGTTTGTCATTCTTCTTTGGTGTGGGTTCATAGTGTGGCGCATATTTGTAACAGTGTTAACGTTTATACGGCCACCCTCAGTGTGACCTGTATGGCTGTTGACCAAGTATGCGTTTGCATTCACTTGTGTGTGTGAAAAGCCGTAGATATGTGATTGGGCCGGCACGCAAAGGCAGTGTCTTAAAGGTTTATTGGCGCTCTGTACTTCTACCTACGTCCGTGTATCGGACATCTCTAGTGGCTACCTCGAACAAAAGTACCCATCCTTGGTTATAGTATTTTCTAAAGATGCAAACAATTGGAAGATATTTTTGCTGCGTCCGTTTTTCTTTTTCCGAGCCTTATATTTTCGAAATCAACGTAAAAAAGTAGAGTAGAATAGAAGCCCAAGAGACCACGTCATGCTGAAATAATAAATGAGATAAGGTGAAAGGAAGAAGGGAAAGGATAAAAATGTATCTCAGGATAACGACAGAAGGACTCGTCTACAGGGTCTTGTGGGTACGTACCAGGGAAAGCGGGGGTGGTCTGTCCAAGAGGGGTAAAGGGGGTTTGCTGCATAGCCAGCTGGTGGAGCTTGGTCAACTGCTGAAGGGTTAGGAGGGAAAGTACAGCTAACAGGTTACTGTTACACAAAGAAATGTCGTCAACCAAAAGTAGAAATGCGAGAAACAGTGAGGAGAGGTGGACTGTAACTCAAGACGGTGGAGGGAAAAGAAGAAGAAAAGGGAGAGAAAGGAGAAAGGGAGATTTGTGCCATGGAGCTTTAGAACAGTCCTCCCAGTTCTTCCTTCTTTAAGATTGCTGTGGTTTGTTTTTCCCCAGAGTTGCGATGGAAGTCGCAATGTTTTTTTGGTGTTGTGGTAAAACTGAAGAATTGTTTATTTTCGATTTGTGTAACTAGAATCGGAAAATGCTTGGAAGTAGGGCTGGGCGATATATGGAATATAGTCGATATATCGCGGGTTTGTCCGTGCGATATAGAAAATGACTATATCGTGATACTCGAGTATGCTTGTAGCTGCGGGCATTACGCTACAGTCGTTTCTCACTCTTTGTTGTCGCCCCCTTCTCACTGAGACGTAAAACGAGCGCACCTTCTCACATACTGTCGCGCGTGCACAATTACGTTTGCACGTGACACGCCCTCGCGGAGCAGAGAGGTGGCGACACGGGTTGACATTGGCAGTGGTGCTAACGGAGCGGTGCGAGTGGTGATAACGAGAGAAAGAAAGTGCGAATCTGGTAACAAATGGAGGAATAATTCATTCCAAGTTAAAACCATCGTCTGGCGGTGGTTTGGCTTCAAGCGGGAAGATGTCGAACAGACAACCGTAATTTGTCAAGTGTGAGGCAAAAGCGTTGCTACAAAAAGTAGCATTAGTGCTATTATGTAGCGTCATTTGAAAAGTCATCTGCTAGAGAATGAAGAGTGCTTAAAACTCCGAATGTCGACATTTTCGTTCGGTGCCACACCAACAAAATGACGAGGCAACCATTTCCACATCAATACTGTATGAAAAAAATAGAACGAGATAACGTTCGCAGGAACCTACCACACAGCGAAGGACGTACACTATTTGATTTCCTATTATGCAGCTAATTTTTATTTGACACTTATTGAAATAATTTGTGTGACATCATGCACAAAAGTGTACTTTATTAGTTTTCAGCTATTGTAGTGGCATTCTGTATAAAAAGTGCACTTTAATTTATTTAGTGTTGTTTTGATACGTCATCTTAGTGACATCATGCACAAAAGTGCAATAATTGCTTGGTTTAAAATGTCTCTGACAATCATGCACTTTCTGTTTTGAAATGACATGAATGTTTGTGCCACTGCTTAATAACTGTTTGATAAATACAGTTTTGGTCAATTGACTTAGTTGTGATTTCCCTCTGGATGAAAGTTTAAAAGTAGCATATATAAATGCAGTATGAACAAGAACGTTTTAATGTAGACACATACAATCATCATACTGCTGTGATTATATGCATCAAGTGTTCATTTAAGGCTAAGGCAAAATATCGAGGTATATATCGTGGCCTAAAAATATCGGGGTTATTAATAAAAGGCTGTATCGCCCAGCCCTACTTGGAAGAATAGGAAATGATTGAAAAACAAAAACACAGAGAAAAGTGCAAAGAAAAACTGCAAATGTAGCAGAATGTTCGAAAAAAATCACGAGTAAGACTCAATTTGTTCCTTCGGCATTCACGTACTGCAACAAACCAACGTCAAGCACACAGAAACTGCAAAATGTGAGCGTCGGTCATTTCCGGTGGCCAAAACGCAGTCACGGAAGCCCCTCAGAGGGATGCTGCATGATATTAATTAGTCCCTCCGGGATTTCACCATGTCGCGCAACTTCGCGCCAACTCAGGCAAATTCAAACCAATCCTTGTGAATTATGCCTCGCAATCTCTACACACATTTTTCACCAGTCAAATTTTGTCCCAGCTGCACTCAAACGCAACATAACTGTCTTATTTTACTTTTTATCCTATTAGTTATGCAATATTTAATATAGTTATATTTATTATGTTTTTTGTTTATAATATATATATAAAAATGTTAAAAATTTTTCTATTTATCTTCATATGTCATACTTGTATTTTATTCTTTATCTTTACACGCGGTTCTTACTATTTTACAAGTTTTATTGGAACACAAAATCCAACAATAAAATAAAAAATAAAGTTATATAAATATATATATATATATATATATAGATACATATATATATATATGCACACATATGTATATATATATATATATATACATATATATACATACACAAATATATATACATATATATATATAAATACATATATATAAATATATATATACTGTATATATATTTATTGTAGCTAAGATAGGCACCATATATATATATATATATATATATATATATATATATATATATATATATATATATAAAGTAGCTAGATAGGCACCAGAGCGCCCCCCGCGACCCCAAAGGGAATAAGCTGTAGGAAATGGATGGATGGATGTATATATATATATATATATATATATACATACGTATATGTATATACACATACATATATATATATATATATATATATACATACGTATATGTATATACACATACATATATATATATATATATATATATATATATATATATATATATATATATACATACACATACATACATATATACATATATATACACATATATACACATATATATATATACACACATGTATATGTACATATATAGATATACACATATATATACATATATACATACATATATATATACAAATACATATACATATATATACATATACATATACATGTATATATATATATATATATATATATATATATACATATACATATACATGTATATATATATATATATATATATATATATATATATATATATATATATATATATATATATATATATATATAATAAAAATCTCCTGATAATTGAGGGAACCCCTCATGAAACAGTTCTATAGAGATGAAGTAGTCTTGTGATTTTTCCCACACATCCGTATATATATATATTGCCGCCGCATACTTTAACTTTTCATTATGGAGTCCTTGGTAGAAAAAGTTTGGACGCCCCCGATCTAAGATACCAAAAGTATCGATATTTTGATTTGAAAATCGATACTGGAGCGGAAAGCTCTGGTATTGGCGGTATCAACATCTTAGTATCGATCCGCACATCACTAGTTATCACCCATGGGCCTCACATGCCAGTGAAAACGAATGGTCACTTGTTGGCGTACGCGTTTGAGTGCTACTCTGAGATTAATTTAACTGGTGAAACGAACAACAATTGGCCCAAATTTGCAGGAACGTTCCGGTGTTTGGACAACTCTGTTGTATTCTGGAGTGGGAGAGGGAGTCTAATAAACTCCTAACGTATTCAAATCAAGATGACACTGATTTAATTCTTCACATTTCCGAACGACTGATAAATGTTCTCATATGCATGCTAATGAGTTCTAATATCTATTACCACTTTGAACCGCCATTAGACGTATTTTGTTTTAACAACTCTCGTAATGTTGGATGGTTTCCGGTTCTTGCTGTTGATTCCAATATCAGGATTTGGAGAAACTGTGCCTTTTTCAAGACTTTTAATGGCTAGAGGAGGATGTCAAGTCTGTTCTTGAGTGATTTCCACCACTACCTCCCACCTCATCCATCACTGCCAAAACTTGGAATTAATCAGTATGATAAAAGGTAGTTCCCTTATGACAAGGATAGATGATGGCAGATTATTAATGGGACACTATATGGTGCGCTGAAAATTAAAAATGATGAACTATACAAACGTGGCTTTAATATGATCACCGTTAGCTTTGGGATCTAGAATGGCTTCTTTCAACTGACTTCAAACGATGATATAGATGCGGCGACACCACTAATGATTTTTGTTCATTCCCACATTCTTCATACACTGGATAATTAAGAACATGTACTATATTAAGAGAATAGAAACTCACATCTGGGTGTGGAATGGCATATTGTCCCTGAATTGTGTAGGCCTGCGGACACATGAAAACACAGAAGCAGGTTAAAATGGGAGCAATTTGTAAAACGTATGTGATTTCTCTGTAGTCTATAGACCAGACCTGGGCAAATTAAGGCCCGGGGGCCACATGCGACCCTTTGAGTTTTTCAATCTGGTCCGCCGGACATTCCCAAATGATTGTTTGAGATTGAAAAGCGTAGCTGCCATCATGATTTGCACTGATGTTTTCTATTGACCGGAAGTCTTCGACTATACTAAGTCTTTCGATGTTTGGAATCTGCATCATATACTAGTTACTATGGTCATCTAATAACTTACTATGGTCACTATGAGATATCTCAGATTGTAGGTGGAGTTTTTTTCACTATGTTTGTTGCATTCTTGTTGCGTTTCGGTTGATTGTAAAAAAATATGTTTTCAATATTCAGTGTTTTATCATTCATAGTTAATATTGTAAATCCCACATTCTTTATTTTCAAACGTTTCAAAAAGCCAAAAGTTTGGACACACCTTCCTCATTCAATTTGTTTTCTTTATTTTCATGACTATTTATTCACATTGTAGATTGTCACTGAAGGCATCAAAACTATGAATGAACACATGCGTAGTTATTGGGACGGCGTGGCGCAGTGGGGAGAGTGGCCGTGCGCAACCCGAGCGTCCCTGGTTCAATTCCCACCTGGTACCAACCTCGTCACGTCCGTTGTGTCCTGAGCAAGACACTTCACCCTTGCTCCTGATGGGTGCTGGTTGGCGCCTTGCATGGCAGCTCCCTCCATCAGTGTGTGAAAGTGTGTGTGATTGGGTAAATGTGGAAGTAGTGTCAAAGCGCTTTGAGTACCTTGAAGGTAGAAAAGCGCTATACAAGTACAACCCATTTATTTATTTATATACATGACAGAAAACCGTGAAATAACTGAAAACATGTTTTATATTCCAGTTTCTTCAAAATAGCCACCCTTTGCTCTGATTACTGCTTTGCACACTCTTGGCATTCTCTTGATGAACTTCAATAACCTGTGGAGTGAAAACCATTTCAGGTGACTACGTCTTGAAGCTCATCGAGAGAATGCCCAGAGTGTGCGAAAAAGTAATCAGAGCAAAGGGTGGCTATTTTGAAGAAACTAGAATATAAAACATGTTTTCTGTTATTTCACCATTTCTTGTTAAGTAGTTTTAATGCCTTCAATGACAATCTATTGATTGATTGAAACGTATTATTAGATTGCACAGTACAGTACATATTCCGTACAATTGACCACTAAATGGTAACACCCAAATACGTTTTTCAACTTGTTTGAGTTGGGGTCCACGTTAATTCATGGTACAAATATATACTCTCAGCATAATACAGTCATCATACAATTTAATCTTCAGAGTATATACACTGAATTATTTACATTATTTACAATCCAGGGGGTTAGGTTTGGTTGAAATCAGTACTTCAGTCATCAACAAATGGAAGTAGTTTGACATGTACTTCGGTACCAGGGAGGTGTAGCGGTGTTTATAAACTAGGCTCAGTGCAAGTTGTTTTACTCCGCCCTCCACCCTGAGCCAGCCCACTTTGGAGAAGTGGGTAGGAGTGAGGTGTGATCTGGGGTAGAGGTCTAGAAGTAACCCGACTAGCTTGTTCTGGGATGTTTGGACTCTAGATTTGAAGGTTTTGGAAGTGCCGGGGTATAACTGAAAAAGGGTTGAACGAGATTTCCCGCTAGAATCGTCAAGGTGCTTTCGTTGACCAGAGAGGAGATTCTGTCGAGAAATCTTGTTCGTTGGTTGACCTTTTTGATTACATCTACAATGTAAATAGTCATGAAAATAAAGAAAACTCTTTGAATGAGGAAGTGTGTCCAAACGTTTGGCCTTTATTGTAAATTATGATTCCGAAGAAATAGCGATTGTTGGCGCTATGGCGGATTTGCTTGGATGTGAGTTAAAGGGGAACATTATCACCAGACCTATGTAAGCGTCAATATATACCTTGATGGTGCAGAAAAAAGACCATCTATTCTTTTAACCGATTTCCGAACTCTAAATGGGTGAATTTTGGCGAATTAACGCCTTTCTGTTTATCGCGCTGGAAGCGATGACGTCAGAATGTGACGTCGCCGAGGTAACACACCCACCATTTTCATTTTCAACACATTACAAACACCGGGTCTCAGCTCTGTTATTTTCCGTTTTTTTGACTATTTTTTGGAACCTTGGAGACATCATGCCTCGTCGGTGTGTTGTCGGAGGGTGTAACAACACTAACAGGGAGGGATTCAAGTTGCACCACTGGCCCGAAGATGCGAAAGTGTCTGCCGCCAGACCCCCATTGAATGTGCCAGAGTGTCTCCACATTTGACAGACATGGCACAGAGATGTATGGATAACCTGCAGATGCATTTGCAACGATAGTCAACGAAATCACAAAGGTGAGTTTTGTTGATTTTGACTGCCAGCTAATCGATGCTAACATGCTACGCTAATCGATGCTAACATGCTATTTACCGGCGGTGCTAAAGCAGACATGGAACAGAGATGTATGGATAACCTGTAGATGCATTTGAAACTATATTACGTTTCCTTCCACCCACATTTAATGCGAAAAAAACACTTACCAATCGACGGATTTAAGTTGCTCCAGTGTCAAAATATGCGAAAGTCCTGATCGTTTGGTGCGCACATTTTACCGGCGATGCTAACGCAGCTATTCGGCCATGCTATGGCTATGAATAGCGTCAATAGCTATTCGCTCAATAGCTTCAGTTTCTTCTTCAATATTTTCATACTCCAACCATCCGTTTCAATACATGCGTAATCTGTTGAATCGCTTAAGTCGCTGAAATCCGAGTTTGAATCCGAGCTAATGTCACTATGTCTTGCTGTGGTATTCCCATTGTTTGTTTACATTGGCAGCACTGTGTGACGTCACAGGGAAATGGACAGTGTCTTCGCAGAGAGCTGAAAATAAGGCACTTTAAAGCTTTATTTAGGGATATTCCGAGACCGGTAAAATTAAAAAAAAACTTCAAAAAATACAACAAGCCACTGGGAACTGATTTTTTGTGTTTTTAACCCTTTTGAAATTGTGATAATGTCCCCCTTTAAAGAATAAAGCTAACGTTGATTCACACTGATGTTCGTGTGAACCCTCCCAATTATGATACTATATACATCAGTTCATACATTATATTACTTTAATGTATTTTAAAGTAAAAAAAACACTTATCTTTAAGATGTGGGACCATAACTATGGTGGTGACTTTCATTTTATTTAGTAGAAGTAGCGACTTCCTTGTTCATTTACGGAATCCAATCAACTTCCTTTTTTTCCACTTAAACTGTGCATGCAATTGATGTGGAGTTCACATTGACGCATAAGATCACATTTTACTTGCAGTGTTAACAATCATCTGGAAAAAAAATTTATTTAAAAAAACCAGTCTGAGATGGACTCTTGGCATCCACCTAGCTCAACTTACCTGACCACCTGAAAAAATCACGGGTGTGGAAGCAGGCTTTGGGCGATACGGGATCGTGGCACCTTTGGGCGGAGACTAGGAGAGAAAGAATGAAGAGAAGGACGTCAGTCTGAGATGGAAACTGTTCAAAACAGGAACCAGAAAAAAATAGGTTTGCAGTGGACAACGGTGGATTTATTTTTAATTTTTAAAAACCCTGTTTCCATATAAGTTGGGAAATTGTGTTAGATGTAAATATAAACGGAATACAATGATTTGCAAATCATTTTCAAATCATATCCAGTTGAATATGCTATAAAAACAACATATTTGATGTTCTAACTGCTAAACTTTTTTTTTTTTGTGCAAATATTCATTAAAGACCTACTGAAATGAGATGTTCTTATTCAAACGGGGATAGCAGGTCCATTCTATGTGTCATACTTGATCATTTCGCGATATTGATATATTTTTGCTGAAAGGATTTAGTAGAGAACATCGAGGATAAAGTTCGCAACTTTTGGTCGCTGATAAAAAAGCCTTGCCTGTACCGGAAGTAGCAGACGATGTGCGCGTGACGTCACGGGTTGTGGAGCTCCTCACAGCTGAACATTGTTTACAATCATGGCCACCAGCAGCGAGAGCGATTCGGACCGAGAAAGCGACGATTTCCCCATTAATTTGAGCGAGGATGAAAGATTTGTGGATGAGGAAAGTGAGAGTGAAGGACTAGAAAAAAAAAAAAATTTTTGGTCGCTAATAAAAAATCATTTTCTTTACCGGAAGTAGCAGACAATGACGTCACCCGTGTGAGGGCTCCTCACATCGTTTATAATGGGAGCCTCCAACAAAAAGAGCTATTCGGACCGAGAAAACGACAATTTCCCCATTAATTTGAGCGAGGATGAAAGATTCGTGGTTGAGGATTTTCTAAGATAATTCTGGGAAATCCCTTATCTTTCTATTGTGTTGAAAGTGTTTTAGTGAGATTATATAGTACCTGAAAGTCGGAGGGGGTGTGTCCACGGGTGTGTTGACGCCAGTCTCTGAGGGAATTAGTCACGGCAGCAGCAGCACGAAAGAAGTTCCGCTGATCTCCGGTAAGAGGCGACTTTTTACCACAATTTCCTCACCGAAACCTGCCGGTTGACAAGTGGTCGGGATCCATGTTCGCTTGACCGCTCTGATCCATAGTAAAGCTTCACCTCCGGGAATTTTAAACAAGGAATCACCGTGTGTTTGTGTGGCTAAAGGCTAAAGCTTCCCACCTCCATCTTTCTACTTTCACTTCTCCATTATTAATTGAACAAATTGCTAAAGATTCAGCAACACAGATGTCCAAATTACTGCGTAATTATGCGATGAAAAGAGACGACGTTTAGCCAATAGTGGTGCTGCGCTAATATGTCCCCTCCAACTCGAGACGTCACGCGCAAGCGTCATCATCCCGCGACGTTTTCAACAAGAAACTCCGCAGGAAATTTAAAATTGTAATTTAATCAACTAAACTGGCCATATTGGCATGTGTTGCAATGTTAATATTTCATCATTTATATATAAACTATCAGACTGCGTGGTTGGTAGTAGTGGGTTTCAGTAGGCCTTTAACTTTAGAATTTGATGCCGGCAACACGTGACAAAGAAGTTGGGAAAGGTGGCAATAAATACTGATAAAGTTAAGGAATGCTCATCAAACACTTATTTGGAACACAGGGGTGAACATGCCCTTTCCCAACTACTTTGGCACGTGTTGCAGCCATGAAATTCTAAGTTAATTATTATTTGTAAAAAATAAAAATAAAGTTTATGAGTTTGAACATCAAATATCTTGTCTTTGTAGTGCATTCAACTGAATATGGGTTGAAAATGATTTGCAAATCATTGTATTCTGTTTATATTTACATCTAACACAATTACCCAACTCGTATGGAAATGGGGTTTGTACAACCTGTCTCACTATTTCTTGTCCTTGTCTATATGTTCGGTTCACTTCATAAAAGTAGACATTCTGTAAAAGTGGCCATTATATTTTTAGTTAGTGACATTCATATGTTCTCAATATTCAGTGTTTTATCGTTCATAGAAATATGTAAAATTCCATTACGTTTTTTTTCAAGGCGGTCTGTCATAAAAATTTTAGCATTCAATCAGACATTATTGTGAGGTTTTGTGTTAGTGCTAATAAAAATAAATATACCGGCCCCCAGACACATTTTTTTCTCCAAATGTGGCCCACCGAGTCAAAAATAATTGCCCAGGCCTGTTTTAATGCATTCTACCTCGTAAATAAAAGTAAATGGAGCCGATCAGAACTCCTCTATTGCGACTCATAAAACCCAGTAAAAACATGCAAAAAGTGCCCAAAAAAATCAATTTACATTTTTTGACCTACATTTCCCCAAGTATCAGCGGTATTCCTATTATAAACGCTACGAAAAACATGTGTTCTTGTATTAGATAAGGATTATGAATGCTGGACACTAAAGATGCGCAGTTTGCGGTCTCATCCGCGGAGTCCGCGGATAAACCGCGGGTCGGGCGGATGACATGACGAAAAAATTGATTTTAATTAGTTTCGGGCGGGTGGCGGTTGAATCACCTGGAAATATTTGATATACATGGTTCTGGGATCGGTATCCTCTGCCATTCAAAGAGCCATTTAAGACCCGTGTCACAAAGCGAAGAAGTCTATAGGAGACACTAATATTCTCTAGAATGACTGCCGGCAGTCACCCAGATAATAAGTATTGGGGCGTGCTATGAAGTCATTGACTTTGTTACCCTCTACAACATGTACGATCTGCTTGTCAGTCCAGCAACATCTTGTGTGTGACTTCCGCGGCAACACGCACACGACTGCAAGGCATACTGGGTGACACGGAGTACACTAATGGTTGTGATATAAACCATTTTAACACTCTTAGTAATATGGGCCACGCTGTGAAGCCACACCAATTAAGAATGACAAACACATTTCAGGAGAACATCCTCCCAGTAACACAACATAAACAAAACACAACACATACCCAGAATCCTTTGTATCCATGAAAATTCCTGACTATTTTATACACCCCGCTAGCAGTAAACCCCGCCAGCCCCCGTCCCCTCCCGTCGGTAAGGTGGGCGGGTTTGGGGGCGCGGGGGGTGTAAAATATATTCAGGAGTTATCACGGATACAAAGGATTCTGGGTATTTGTTGTGTTGCGTTTATGTTGTGTTACTGTGAGGATGTTCTCCCGAAATGTGTTTGTCAATCTTGTTTGGTGTGGCTTCACAGCGTGGCGCATATTAGTACGTGTTAAAGTTGTTTATACCACAACCATCAGTGTACTCCGTGTCACCCAGTACGCCTTTCAATCTTGTACGTGTGATTTCGGAAGCTGCAGACAACATGATGCCAGACTAACAATCGATGTGTACATGTTGTTGAAGGTGTCATAGGCCATGGCTTCACAGCACGCCCATATCCTTGTCATCAGGATGAACACCAATTGGATAATCGAGAGAACCTTAGCGGCTCCAATTGTCTTCGTTACTCTGTGAAACGGATTTAAATCGCTCTGTGAGTGGTGAAGGTGGCTGACCTCTGATGTATTTCAGCGGGCGGATGCGTTTCTGATAAAATGTTTGTTCGGGTGAAGGGCGGGTGGATGACGACTTTGGTGACGCGGTTGCGGATGATATAATTGCCTATCCGCACATCTCTACTGGACACACATTTTTAAAAAATGCAGTTCCCCCTAAATTTGTTCTGTGATTATGTCTTAATGAAATTAAACAATGGATTTCCGCTAACTTTTTGCAACTCAACGCCAAAAAAACGGAAATGCTGATTATCGGTCCTGCTAGACACCGAACTCTATTTAATAATACAACTCTAACATTTGACAACCAAACAATTAAACAAGGCGACACGGTAAAGAATCTGGGTATTATCTTCGACCCAACTCTCTCCTTTGAGTCACACATTAAAAGCGTTACTAAAACGGCCTTCTTTCATCTCCGTAATATCGCTAAAATTCGCTCCATTCTGTCCACTAAAGACGATGAGATCATTATCCATGCGTTTGTTACGTCTCGCCTCGACTACTGTAACGTATTATTTTCGGGTCTCCCCATGTCTAGCATTAAAAGATTACAGTTGGTACAAAATGCGGCTGCTAGACTTTTGACAAGAACAAGAAAGTTTGATCACATTATGTCTGTACTGGCTCACCTGCACTGGCTTCCTGTGCAGTTAAGATGTGACTTTAAGGTTTTACTACTTACGTATAAAATACTACACGGTCTAGCTCCATCCTATCTTGCCGATTGTATTGTACCATATGTCCCGGCAAGAAATCTGCGTTCAAAGGACTCCGGCTTATTAGTGATTCCCAAAGCCCAAAAAAAGTCTGCGGGCTATAGAGCGTTTTCCGTTCGGGCTCCAGTACTCTGGAATGCCCTCCCGGTAACAGTTCGAGATGCCACCTCAGTAGAAGCATTTAAGTTTCACCTTAAAACTCATTTGTATACTCTAGCCTTTAAATAGACTCCCTTTTTAGACCAGTTGATTTGCCGTTTCTTTTCTTTTTCTTCTATGTCCCACTCTCCCTTGTGGAGGGGTTCCTGTCCGATCCGGTGGCCATGTACTGCTCGCCTGTGTATCGGCTGGGGACATCTCTGCGCTGCTGATCCGCCACCGCTTGGGATGGTTTCCTGCTGGCTCCGCTGTGAACGGGACTCTCGCTGCTGTGTTGGATCCGCTTTGGACTGGACTCTCGCGACTGTGTTGGATCCATTGTGGATTGAACTTTCACAGTATCATGTTAGACCCGCTCGACATCCATTGCTTTCCTCCTCTCTAAGGTTCTCATAGTCATCATTGTCACCGATGTCCCACTGGGTGTGAGTTTTCCTTGCCCTTATGTGGGCCTACCGAGGATGTCATGGTGGTTTGTGCAGCCCTTTGAGACACTAGTGATTTAGGGCTATATAAGTAAACATTGATTGATTGATTGATTGATTACTTTAAACGACGCAGGGAAAAAATTTGATGCACTGTCATGGATCTTATGAAAATACCATAAATCTAATTCTAACTGTCTTGACATGTTGCCAAATATAGATTGCTCTAGTCTTTTGGGGACATTGGAGCTCATTACTTCAGAGGTTACACAGACACGGCGCTGCAGATGTCCGAGACAATCCACAGTCTTACTCTTCACAATTCCTTACAAATATGTTCTTTTAGGGTTTCGCATGGCATGGCGTGAAAACCATTACACAGAGAGTCAAGACAGTGTGGCCGTGCAATACAAACAGTTGTTAATCTGAAGTAGTCTTTCTAGCGCATATGTTACGTTATGATCTCGAAGTCTGCACTTAATATTGGATCGGGGCTTGTGCAGCAGAAACACAGGCGCTGTGGGACTTCCAATCTGCCAATCTATAGTAATGACTTGAGCTACGGATACATGCTGTGCACAACAACAAGGCGGTTTCAGACAACGGAGGGCTTAATCAGATATCGTCTGTAGCATATGTGCTGTGCATGCAATACAAAGACTATGCAACAATGTCTTACACACATAAGTTAGGTCTGTTGTAGCAATACATAAATGATATTTTTTATTTTACTTCGGCTCGGTTCAAGTCTTGGGGTCAGTTTTAGTCAATGGTAGGGGTGTAACGGTACACAAAAATTTTAGTTCAGTACGTACCTCGGTTTAGAGGTCACGGTTCGGTTCATTTCGGATACAGTAAGAAAACAACAACATTTGTAAACAATGGCATAACATACATATAAACACAGGGTCCCCTGCCAGGTTTTATGTGGTCAACATATACAAAATAAAAACTAAATAAGATAAGGCTCAGAATGGTTTCTTAACAAAACCTTTCTACATATAAAGTTGCTTTTTTCGATTGATTGATTGAGACTTTTATTAGTATATTGCACAGTACAGCACATATTCCGTACAATTGACCACTAAAAGGTAAAACCCCAATAAGTTTTTCAACTTGTTTACGTCAATCAACATTAAACTGCCTCAAGTTGTTGCTTGGATTAAATAAAATGACTAAACATTTCTTCTACATATAAAAAGTGCAACTTTAAACAGTTTCAAGTCAACTCAGCCTCAGATTAACTTTTCATTTCCCCCTCAGCCTGGCTAACTTTGCAGTGAGAGGATATATGGGCTCATTGTTCTTCCACCATAGAAGTGGGTCAAAATCTAGTTTTTAATGCAATATGGACTTAAATCTGCTGCTATAAAAACATATGTTATTGCTTTAGCCCTGCCTGAGTCGCAGAGGAGAGGCTGCTTGGATGCCGTGGTGATGCTTCAAATGGGTTAGCATGTGTTATGAGAGTAGCGTATTTGTGTTTGTGGCCCTTTAATATGTGACAGCATGTGAGGTGAGTGTGTGGGCGAGCGAGGTGAAGGAGTGGTAGCATGAGTGCAGGTAGTGGCCACATGGCCCAGATTGAAAAGCTCAACGAGCCGCAGTTAACCTTAGTTAGCCCAGGTCGGATGTACAGGGACAGGTATATTCCATTACATTTATGACAGAATACCTCCAGCATGGTGACACAGATCTGTTTGACACACTGGATGATGGCTTCTGGGGTCCCGGAGATTGTCACCGCACGCTCTGTTGAGTTGGGGAGCATATCCCCTGCTACTTGAACTTGTGCCCCTGTGGACTGGAGAGGGGGATTTGGTTTAAAATGTGGTTGATTCAGTTTCAACATTTCATAAAAGCAGTGACAGAAAGGTTCCAGAACCGTTCACATTTTTTTCTGGGAGGGACATGGTTTACTGCAAGTTGTTGTCACAGGGCCAGAGGGTAAACCAAATCTGGGCAAAAGCCAACTTTTTTATACACACAAAAACATACCATTCTGGGAGATTCGTACCATCAGTCCGGAATTTGGGAGACAAAGGCAATGTCCAAAAGTCTACCATAGAATTAAGAAGAGTTGGATGCTCTGCCAAAGTACTCCTATACTGCAGACTTACCCATGCTATCAACACATCCTTTATTTCCAAATGTTTGTTCAAAAAATGTCTGTTCCATCACCAATTTTCACACACTATAGTGCATTGGTGTCAAACAAATTTTAGCTCTGGGGCCCGCATGGAGGAAAATCTCCCACGTGGGCCAGACTGGTGAAAAAAAGTGCATTAAAATTTCAAAATAAAGACAACTTCAGATTGTTTTCTCTGTCTAACTTTGGGCTAAAACAGAACAAGCACATTCTGAAAATGTACGTAGTACAACAGGTCCTTTTTATCAAAGCATTTCAAGTTGGTTGAAAATTCAGCAGAAAAAAATTGGTGCAGTTTCAAAAACACCATGAAGAACATAATGAACTTAAACTTTCCGCATACTGTCACAAAACAACAAAATAGAACAAACACAAAAAATGTGGAAAAACACATTTTCACAATGGAGTTCAGGGTGCGCGCATTGTGCATTCAACCAATTGCAATGGCTGGATGGAACTCTAACTAAACAGATGATGGTCAAGTTGACTGAAGTAGTTTAGTTTTTTTTTATTGAGTGGATAATTTATAGTAAAAGAATGTATTGTGCATGGACACGTCATCTTTAAACACTGTCATGTGTGATGTGGGTGTGGAGAGGCGGAGCCGATGGTCTGACAGAGCGGCAGGGCACGCTGGAGCCCGGCCCAAGATGGCGGCGATGAGGCGGGGAGTTCGAGAGAGTGGCGAGGCGGGACGTGCCGGGAGCGACGCCACGGGCGAGATCAGGTGTGTACATTGCGCACCTGGACACAATTGACGTATCTCCTCTCAATGTATAGAAGGGGAGAAGGAGGAGGGAACGAGGCTAAAGAAGTTGGAGAGCCTGCAGCAGTGCATGAAGAGCGGAAGCGACAGAGAGCAAGACGCAGACGACGGGAGCGGCTGAAAGCGACCGAAGCGCGAGCAGTGGAGGAGGAGCTGAGAAGCGACACGGCGAGAGACTGAAGTTTATTTGAAAAAATAAACAAAAGTCAAACCTGATCAATCATGTCCTTCCTTGGTGGTCCATGGAACCCGCACAACAGCGTGAGACTGTCACAGTGGGTTATACTTGAATTGCTAATGCAACATTCTTGCATTAAAATTTCATTTTTATATTTAACAAACTGATTAAACCTGTTCGTTGGCCTGATACGGCTCCTGGGCCGTACGTTTGACACCCCTGCTATTGTGCATTACATAAGTAACTACATGACCAACAGCCACAGGTGCTATGTGCAGCTCGAAGTGCAGTATTAACTGGAAATGAGTACGTAATTATATTTTACCTACTGCACAACCTATGGGAGACAAATAAAAAATCATTTCTATTGATAAATATTATTGGGAAAACACACAGAATGTACTGTAGAGTCAATGTGGACGGATCATCTTTCCTTGGGAAAATCACATGAAGCACCAAACTAGTATGGATATTATCTTACCTCTCTCATTTCTTTTATTTTGGAACCGCCTTTTCCTATGAGGGAACCACATTGGCTGGCCGGCACTACAAGCCTTAAGGTAACAGGAGGCTTGCTGGTTGCTGGGCTGTTGCTCATGGAACTGATGATGTCCTAAAAAAACATATAAAACAAATTGCTGTAGAAATAGATCGGCGAAAACATTCATTCAGTTAATTCACTCCAACATGATTTACTGTAACATCTTAGAGCAGGGAAGTCTTTTATCAACACCCGTTCTTTTTAGGTGTGCAGTGCAAGCTGAAATGCAGTTATGGCATCTTCTAATAAAGAGGATCCGGATCAGACAACCATATTTTGTCAAGTGTGGAGCAAAAGCGTTGCTACAAAAAGTAGCATTACTGCAAATATGTATCATCATTTGAAAAGTCACCCGCAAGATAATGAAGAGTGCTTACTCCGCATGTCAACATCTCCATTCGGTGCCACAAACCCACAGCATCAAAATGTCGAGGCAAACATTTCCAGGTCAGCACCGTATGAAAAAAATAGTTAACAACAAAAAGGAGACTCTTTGATTTCCTTTTATGCAGCTCATTTTTATTTGACAGTTATCGAAATATCCTGTGTGACATCATGCACAAAAGTGCACTTTATTTGTTTTAAACCGGTATCTGGGTATTATCTTCGACCCAACTCTCTCCTTTGAGGCACACATTAAAAGCGTTACTAAAACGGCCTTCTTTCATCTCCGTAATATCGCAAAAATTCGCTCCATTTTGTCCACTAAAGACGCCGAGATCATTATCCATGCGTTTATTACGTCTCGTCTCGACTACTGTAACGTATTATTTTCGGGTCTCCCCATGTCTAACATTAAAAGATTACAGTTGGTACAAAATGCGGCTGCTAGACTTTTGACAAGAACAAGAAAGTTTGATCACATTACGCCTGTACTGGCTCACCTGCACTGGCTTCCTGTGCACTTAAGATGTGACTTTAAGGTTTTACTACTTACGTATAAAATACTACACGGTCTAGCTCCAGCCTATCTTGCCGATTGTATTGTACCGTATGTCCCGGCAAGAAATCTGCGTTCAAAAGACTCCGGCTTATTAGTGATTCCTAGAGCCCAAAAAAAGTCTGCGGGCTATGAGCGTTTTCCGTTCGGGCTCCAGTACTCTGGAATGCCCTCCCGGTAACAGTTCGAGATGCTACCTCAGTAGAAGCATTTAAGTCTCACCTTAAAACTCATCTGTATACTCTAGCCTTTAAATAGACCTCCTTTTTAGACCAGTTGATCTGCCGCTTTTTTTCTTTCTCCTATGTCCCCCCCCTCCCTTGTGGAGGGGGTCCGGTCCGATGACCATGGATGAAGTACTGGTTGTCCAGAGTCGAGACCCAGGATGGACCGCTCGTCGGGACCCAGGATGGACCGCTCGCCTGTATCGGTTGGGGACGTCTCTACGCTGCTGATCCGCCTCCGCTTGAGATGGTTTCCTGTGGATGGGACTCTCGCTGCTGTCTTGGATCCGCTTGAACTGAACTCTCGCGGCTGTGTTGGAGCCACTATGGATTGAACTTTCACAGTATCATGTTAGACCCGCTCGACATCCATTGCTTTCGGTCCCCTAGAGAGGGGGGGTTGCCCACATCTGAGGTCCTCTCCAAGGTTTCTCATAGTCAGCAATGTCACTGGCGTCCCACTGGATGTGAATTCTCCCTGCCCACTGGGTGTGAGTTTTCCTTGCCCTTTTGTGGGTTCTTCCGACGATGTTGTAGTCGTAATGATTTGTGCAGTCCTTTGAGACATTTGTGATTTGGGGCTATATAAATAAACATTGATTGATTGAAACCATGGGTGTCAAATTCTGGCCCGCGGGCCAAATTTGGCCCGGAGTGTAATTTAATTTGGCCCTTGAGGCAATATCAAATTAAGATTGGAGCCGGCCCGCCGGTATTATACAGCGGCGATGCCTCTGTAACACTGCATTCACCGCTGATAATCATACTTGCTCGCCCTCACGATTTTCCCGGGAGACTCCCAAAGTTCAGCGCCCCTCCCGAAAATCTCCCGGGGCAACCATTCTTCCGCATTTCTCCCGATGGGCATTTGTTACAAAGGTTCATGGGAATAAATACAGTAATATATAAGGTTCGAAGCTCATACATTTCAGAAATACAGTATGGCTTGAATATACTATTCAAACACACAATACAGGTGTGATGTACTCATATAGAAAATTGTCAACCTATTTTGCGACTAAATGATTGTATGCCTAAAAATCTGTAGGGGGGGAAGAAATATACATTTTGTCTGATTCAAGAAAATGTGTTTACATGTCATCACACACACATACTGTACCTCCTCAAATTTGTAGGCAATCATAGCAAAAGCCTTGAAGATTGTGTCCGTTGGTCCAGTGATGGTGACAATCCTCTCTGGGCAGTTGCCCTCTGAGATATTGATTCGTGCTCCACTCTGAAAAAAATAGAACCGTTTTGTACTTTTTGACCATGACATCTTCTGAGCTCATGTGAGACTATTGAAGTCCCATCTTAAAACTAATTTGTACACGCTAGCCTTTAAATAGACCCCCCTTTTAGACCAGTTGATCTGCCGTCTCTTGTCTGCTCTACCCCCCCCTCTCCTGAGGGGCGTCCCCACATCTGCAGTCCCTTCCAAGGTTTCTCATTGTATCCCTTAGGGTTAGGTTTTTTCTTGCCCGATGTCGTTGTGGCTTATGCAGCCCTTTGAGACACTCGTGATTAAGGGCTATATAAATACACTTTGATTGATTAATGATATTGGATCACATAAGTGATATTGTTCACACTAATTATTAGGCTGTGAATCTTTGGGCATCACACGATTCGATTTTTTAAGGTAATGATTCAATTAAGAATAGATTCCCGGTTCAAAACGATTCTCGATTCAAAATCCATACTTTGTAATAAGAATAGATGCCAGTTCTACATTCCTGCATAAAATGGATTGATAAACTCTAATCATTTCTATATTACTTTCCTTAAAATGCTTTCCGAAAATTGAATGAAGTGAAATAAAAAAAGGGCAACAAGAGAAATAAGTACACTCTTGGCATTCTCTTGATGACCTTCAAGAGGTTATTCACCTGAAATGGTTTTCACTTCACAGGTGTGCTCCAAGCTCATCCAGAGAATGCCAAGAGTGTGCAAAGCAATAATCAGAGCAAAGGGTGGATATTTTGAAGAAGCTACAATACGAAACATGTTTTCAGTTATTTCACCTTTGTTTGTTAGGTACATAAAAAATGTGTTCATTCATAGTTTTGATGCCTTCAGTGACAATCTGCAATGTAAATAGTCTTGCAAATAAAGGTGTGTCCAAACTTTTTCACTGTACTGTATATATATATATATATATATATTTTTGAGGTGTAACGGTACGGGGGTATCGGTTCGGTTCAGAGGTGTACAGAACGAGTTTCCACACGGACATATAAAGTAGCGTACCGCATGTTGTGTATAACAATGCACACCGAGGCACAAAACAAAACAGGGCTAAGATAGACTGACCATAACTCCTCTTTTCACCGGATGTGTCCTCTTTTGCGGGGCTGTCCGGGTGGAGTTTCTTAAATGCTTCAAATGTCCAGCATTTTAAGTTAGGGTTGTGTGTATTTTCAATGTACGCTCAGGGTTAAGAAGGGGTTAAAAACAAAACAAATTGTGCACGTAGCAGCATCCGTGAGGGAGGGGCAGACACAGAGAGAGCGAGAGAGTTATGATAAACGCGCATGCGTCGCCAGGTTCTGCTTTTTATTAAAAGATTTATCAGATTTTATTTATTATTATCTATAGCAGGGGTATCAAAAGTGTGCCCCGGAGGCCATTTGCGGCCCACAGCTAATGTTTTAAAGGCCCACGGCACATTCTAAAAATACTATTAAAATAAACAAAAACATAACAAAAGTGAGATAAAAAAAAGCTTAAAAGTTAAATGTAATTTAGAAAAAAGTTTTAATGTTGACTAATAAAACAAAACTGTTTTTTTTTTCTTTCAAACTGTCATTGCTCAAAACATAATATTGAATCAAAATCAATGTTATTATGAATTATTGACCTATCCGAGGTTTTGATTACTTCACATCAAATATTCCACAGATTTTGCAAATGTAGTAAATAAATAACCAAAACATGTATATTTTATTGTTTTCCTACTGTACCGAAAATGACGTCTAAACAGAGGTACGTACCGTACTGAAATTTTTGTGTACGTTACACCCTTAATATATATATATATATATATATATATATATATATATATATATATATATATATATATATATATATATATATATATATATATATATATATATATATATATATATATATATATATATATATATATATATATATGTCACGCCTGTAAGTAATGTTTTGGTCATGCTATGTTTAGTTTTTGGACATTCAGTCACGTTTTACACTTACTGGTTTTGTTTATTTCCATGCCAACTCATTAGTTTTCACCTGTCATGTCACGTCCCTGTTCTCAGCCTCACACCTGTTTTCACTAATGATCATAGCTATTTGAGTCACTCTTTTTCTTGTCTTCATCCTGGAATCTTCACACTCGAACGCACCCTACCCATGCTGCACCCCCTTCACGCCCTCGTTTATCTGCTTCATGCCTTGCCACGCTGTTCATTTTGTCCAAGTAAGTCTTTGTTTATAGTTCATAGCCAATTGTTTTTGTGCAAAGTCCTTTAGTTTATGTCCATCCTTTCATGCCATCGAGCAGGTGTTTTTGTTTCACGTTTGAACTGTTTAGCCAAGTTTCTTCCTCCATTGTGAGCGCTTTTTGTTGTTTGTTTATTAAATAAACAACCATGTACTCACCTCCACGCCGCACTCGTGCTGATTCTCATCTGCATCGAAGAAACAATCCACGTCCAAGCCTTGTTGTGACATATATATATATATATATATATATATATATATACATATCTCAAATGATTTAAAAAAAAAAAAGATTAAAAAAATATATATATATATATATATATATATATATATATACATATATATATATATACATATATATATATATATATATTTTTTTATCTTTTTTTTTTTTAAATCATTTGAGAATCGTTACAAACAAGAATCGCGATTAATCTGAAAATCTATTTTTGTTTTGACACCCCTACTAATTAAACTAATTCAGGGGTGAAATGCGGATTATTGTGAATGGCCTGGGTCAAAAATATAGTACAGTAGAGTAGAGAGGGTGGTTTTAAGGATTTGATGCATGGTTTTTGTTTTTTCCCATTTTTACTTTTTAATCATTTTAGTTCAAATTGACAAAAACAACTATGGGCAATCCGCAACTTTAACGATTTTCTAACGTCGACAAGGATCGAACCTTGTTTTCCTGCTTAACATGCGCACTGTTACCACTAAACCCCCAGAGTTTGCCGTGATAAATACTGGTGCTATAAATACAAATATGATAGCTGTGTCTGGTAATGTTTGTTTATTACATTTCATATAAACACCCTGTCATTTATTAGTTGAGCTTTAACAAGCTATTTTTGTTTGGAGTTTTTTTAGTATATTTACTACCTGATTTCATGGCACAATTCTTCAATGACTGCAATAAGAAACATGTTTAATGTTTTTGTTCAATTACAACTATAATGACATTTTCTTGTGTTTACTTTTATTTTGTAAAACGATCAAAATACATTTTGGTGCTATTACCAAAATATTGGTATCAAGACAACCCGAGTCCGAACGATATCTTCAAATGGATCATATTTGTACATTGTTTGACCAATTTAATAAATCCATTCCATAATTTATTTCCACTTACTGATACGCTAAATGTCTTAAGTGTTTTGCGTGCATACAGATATTTGAATGTGATGAATGGCTGCATAAATACATTGATTAATTTATTGATAACTAATATAATGAATGCTGGTGAAACATACCTCTTCTCGCATCTTCTTCACCGTCTCCCCTTTCTGGTGGGGAAAAAAAACAAGAAACATTTCCACTTTGCAGTGAAGAAAAAGTGTTTGTGTGAGTGATGTGAACAAAAATAACATACCTTTCCAATTATACTCCCCACTTCCTACGAAACAAACAAAAAAAAAAAAGGTGTTTACTCCAAAAGTCCACTGTATAATTTATTATGAGGGCATTTCATCACAGAGCGAGGTCAGAGGAGTCCGACTGGGGAGGGGTCGCACAGGGATCTCCTTCTGCATGTCATCACTCTTCATGAGACGGTGGCACAGTGGGGAGGGTGCAGCTCTGGCTGTGTGTCAACACACGAGTCCTCTCCTCCGTGACTAAGGGTGACTGTACATCCATCGTGTATTTGAATTTCCAGGCCACCGTGTTCTCGAAGTCGACATTAATATTCATGCACTTTTCACACAGCCACCCTTTAAACTTCAAAGTATTTACCCTTGGTTTTGCTTTTTCCTTAAAAAGACAAAAGTCCAGGTGGTTGTAACTCTTAGATGCACAGTTTGGGATTCTTGTTCTTTAAAATTTTTCAAATAAAAAGTTTCTAATATATTCGTAGTCCGGGTATTCCTCATAAAACATATTTGTGACATGAGGCGTTTTCAACAAGTGGGGTCAAAAATTACCCCCAATTAGTTCCTATGAAATCTTCTAAGGACCTTTAAATTCTTAGCAATTCTGACTGTCCTGTATACACATCTGATGTCATCTCTCACGTCTGATGCAACTTTGACTGTCAATACTGTCCCATTTACACGTCTGATGCAACTTTGACTGTCAATACTGTCCCATTTAGACATCTGATGTCATCTCTCACATCTGATGCAGCTTTGACTGTCATTACTGTCCCATTTAGACATTTGATGCAACTTTGACTGTCAATACTGTCCCATTTAGACATCTGATGTCATCTCTCACATCTGATGCAACTTTGACTGTCAATACTGTCCCATTTACACAACTGATGCAACTTTGACTGTCAATACTGTCTCATTTACATATTTGATGCAACTTTGGCTGTCAATACTGTCTCATTTACACATTTGATGCAACTTTGACTGTTATTACAATCCCGTTTACACATCTGATGCATCTTTGACTGTCAATACTGTCCCATTTACACACCTGAAGCAACTTTGACTGTCAATACTGTCCCATTTACACTGATACAACTTTGACTGTCAATACTGTACCATTTACACATCTGATACAACTTTGACTTCAATACCGTCCCATTTACACATCAGATGCAATGTTGACCGTCAATACTGTCCCATTTACACATCTGATGCAACTTTGACTGTCAATACTGTTCCGTTTACACATCTGATGCAACTTTATCTGTAGATACTGTCCCATTTACACATCTTATGCAACTTTGACTGTCAATACTTTCCCACTTGCACATCTGATGTCATCTCTCACATCTGATGCAACTTCGACTATCAATACTGTCCCACTTACACATCTGATGTCTTCTCTCACATATGATGCAACTTTATACATCAATACTGTCCCATTTACACACCTGCTGCAACGTTGACTGTCAATACTGTCCCATTTACACATCTGATGCAACTTTGACTGTCAACACTGTCCCATTTACACATTTGATGTCATCTCTCACATCTGATACAACTTCGACTGTCAATACTGTCCCACTTACACATCTGATGTACTCTTATATCTGATGCAACTTTAACTGTCAATACCGTCCCATTTACACATCTGATGCAAATTTGACTGTCAATACCGTCCCATTTACACGTCTGATGTCATCTCTCACATCCGATGCAACTTCGACTGTTGCATCATTGTCCCATTTACTCTCATTTACATTTAGTTTGTTCCATTTGGAGTTCTTCCTAGCCAGGTGGGACTTTTCCAAGCAACCAACAACCTTTTTGGGGCCAGGTTGTGTTGTCCAACACCGATTGGTTCAACACAGTTGGAGGCATACCTAATACATATTTTTCAAACCCACGACTGCCGTTAGAATATACACAGCGACTTATGTCTTATTTCTTGTGTATTTCTATTATGACTTGACAACGGAGAAGACGAAGAACAAAATGAGTTTTCGAGATGCAGCAACTTTTTTGGGGCATCTTTGTGCTGAAGAACACTGATCAGTAAAAATATTTTGGAGTCTTTTTACTCACTCGTAGTCTCTTGACTATATGCAGTTTCCATTCATCCATTTTCTACCACTTGTCCCATTCGGGTTTATTTTTGTATATTACTTTTACAAACTTAATTTGCTCAACCTAAGCAATGAGAAGTGGACGGACGCTAATAAACGTATTTATGAAGGACTCGAAGCGGCGACCTCAGACGATTACTACTCTGACTTGATTGGGTAAATGTGAAATAAAGGAGGCTGTACACCAGTGGAACAAAGGTTAATAACATAAAATATTAACTATTTACTTTATTACATGTTGTAGGAGTAGTCAGTGATACTCCATGTGTGTAGTTATTAGCCTCAACTCGAGTAAACATAATGCTAAAGCTAACAACCTAGCGGTAAAGTTGAAGTGTTTGTTATCGGCGTGCGACAAACACTGACATTTATTATTTTTATATTGTTATTTACAGCTGAAAGCGACTGAAAGGAATCGCCTTACCCTCATGAATTCATCATTTACCGAGACTTTCTGACTGTAGGACATTGCAGACAAAAGCCTGACTTTTTATGAACAATTCAGTACACTTTATTTAGAAATCAGATTGTCGATTGATTTGTATTTGATTTACTTATTTTTTAGTGAAATAACTGTTATCTACATGGTATCAGTGTATAAATTTAGTAAACAGCTCCTCATACGTCATCAGCCTGACTCGTATAAACTACCCTGAACTGTGAAATGCGGTGGAAACACAAACCACACACTTCTACAGGAACCTATAGATCCTGGAACCAGAGGTTCCAGAAGCCAAAAGTTCCTGAACTTTGGACATTTGGACTCATGCACCTGTTAATCACCACAGCATTATTTAAGCCTGTAGTTGCCAGGCAGTCAGCCTGTCGACATCACCCTCCACACACCCTTGATACCTGATTGCTCACTTCTTGCCAAAGATTCGTGCTTTTCACTTCACAGTAAGTGTTTTCGTTTTTGTTGTCAATAATTCTGCCATTGTGCGAGTTTTTGTTTTCAGAGCCAAGTTTGATCCTCCGCAGTGAGCGCCTTTCGTTTATTCCTTTTTAGAGTTAAGCGTAAAAGATGTCGATACCTTCACATCGTGTCCGATCCAATCGCTTTGCACCACGGGAAAACAAACCGCACCGTAGTCCACGTCATGACAAGTTAAAGTAAAAGTTAGAGTAACAATGATAGTCACACACAAACTAGATGTGGTAAAATCATTCTCTGGATTTGACCCATCACCCTTAATCACCCCCTGGGAGGTGAGAAGAGCAGTGAGCAGCAGCAATGGTCACGCCCGGGAATTTTTTTTGGGTGATTTAACCCCCAGGGCCCTATTGTTGCCAGACAATTGTCGGTTCTGCAGTTTGCTGCAATGATTTGGGATACTCCAACATCTTTAACCTTAACAACTACAACTACATAGTTCATTCTAATGCCCCAAATGTAAAACCGACTTGGTTACATTTCTTGAGAAATAGAAGTATTAAAGTTCTACTTCACCAGAAGAAAAACAAACTATTGTATCGTGTGACACAGACTGTTTATTATTGAGAACTCAGCCTTGTCCACGTGTTTAGTCCTTGGGCTGGATACCAAACATTGTAAATTGGTCCCAGTGGTTCACTATCATCGGATATGAGAGCTTGCTGCAATAAGAGTGAAAACTCATTTGTAACCTTTGGGCCAAAGTACGATATGATTCCAGAAGAGAGGAGATATTACTGATAGAACCGTAGGGATGGTATAGATCTCTGTTTGGACATTTCTCTGTGGAGTTTGCATGTTTTGTCGTGCATGCATGGGCTTTTACCCATATTCCTAAATCTAGGTTAGGTTAAAGACCTACTGAAACCCACTACTACCGACCAGGCAGTCTGATAGTTTATATATCAATGATGAAATATTAACATTGCAACACATGCCAATACGGCCGGTTTAGTTTACTAAATTAAAACTTTTAATTTTTTTCTGTTGAAAATGTCGCGGAATGATGACGTCTCGGGTTGTAGCGGACATATTAGCCCAGCACTCGTCTCTTTTCATCGCATAATTACACAGTCATTTGGACATCTGTGTTGCTGAATCTTTTGCAATTTGTTCAATTAATAATGGAGACTATAAAGAAGAATGCCGTTGGTGGAAAGCGGTTGATTGAAGCTTTAACACAGAGAGGTCAAGCAAACATGTTTCTCTACGTCAACCAGCAGGCTTTTGGATGGGAAAATAAGTCGGCTCTTACCGGAGACTTCAGTGGATTATGGGACCTTCTCCTGTAGCTGTCAGAAAGGCAGTTGTGATCTTGGCTCCTCCATTGGCTTCTCTCATAGACACTGGCGTTCACCGCAGCCATCTGACATTCAGGTATGACTTCGGAATCTCACTAAAATACTATTAACACAATAAGCAGATAAGGGATTTTCCACAATTATCCTGGTAAATGTGTCTAATTACATGTGAAACGCTACCACTGGCGCCGCCTGGAGCCGTCGCTTTTTATTTTTTAGTGCATCACTCTAACTTTCCTTATCCACGAATCTTTCATCCTCGCTTTTTCGGTCCGAATAGCTCTTGCTGCTGGAGGCTATGATTAAAAACAATGTGAGGATGTGAGGAGTCCTACAACCCGTGACGTCACACGCACATCTTCTGCTACTTCCGGTACAGGCAAGGCTTTTTTATTAGGGACCAAAAGCTGTGAACTTTTTCGTTGATGTTCTCTACTAAATCTTTTCAGCAAAAACATGGCAATATCGCAAAATGATCAAGTATGACACATAGAATGTACCTGCTATCCCCGTTTAAATAAGAAAATCTCATTTCAGTAAGCCTTTAATTGAAGACTATAAATTGTCCGTATGTATGATTGTGAGTGTGAATGGTTGTTTCTTCCAGGCAATATACAGGAAACCAATCTACAGAATAAAAAATGTTGGGTTAATAAATAACCCAATTTTAACCCAACTGCTGGTTCAGATAAGGACAAACCCCTTATTTGAGTTATTTTAACTCAACATTTTGGGTGACTCGAGAGGAGCCAGATGAGGTGGTTCGGGCATCTGCTCAGGATGCCACCCAAACGCCTCCCTAGTCTGACCGGCCGGAGGCCACGGGGAAGACCCAAGACAAGTTGGGAAGACTATGTCTCCCGGCTTGCCTGGGAACGCCTCGGGATCCCCTGGGATGAGCTGGACGAAAAGGGCCGGAGAGAGAGAAGTTTGGGCGTCTCTGCTTAGGCTGCTGCCCCCGAGACCCGACCTTGGATAAGCGGAAGAAAATTAAATGGATGGATGACTCCTTTAATGCACCCTATAATCCTGTGCGCCTTTTATATGAAAAAAGATCGAAAATAGACCATTCATCTGCAGTGCGCCTTATAATCCGGTGCGCCCTATGGTCTGGAAAATACGGTGATTTGAATAGTCTGTCATAAAATGAATCATGAAATAATATTATTGAAAGCCAAGATGACAGAGAAACTACACCAGCAATGCAACATGATTATTACAAACTGTATAAGCAAGAAGGAGAAAAAAATAATTTGTGACTGTCAAGACTCAGACTATGATGCTGTTTGTTTTCCCGTGGTGCAAAGCGACTGGGCGGGAAATGACGTGAAGGTATTGACATATTTTAAATTTTACTATAAACAGGAACAAACAAAAGGCGCTCTCAGCGGAGGTTCAAAACTTGGCTATGAAAACAAAAACTTGCACGAAGGCAAAACTATGGACATAAAACAAAAACTTGCACTATGGCATGAATAAGGAAAAACTTACTTGGAAGGAGAAAGGAACATGGATAACTAGGGTGTTTCGAGGGTGCGTAGAAGGTGATGTCGCCAGGCTGACTGCCTGGCAACGACAGGCTTAAATAGGTGCAGTGATGACAGGTGCGTGAGTCCAGATAAATCAGGTGCGTGACTCGTGAACACATAACAGGTGAGAACTGATGGGTTGGCATGGTGACAAAACAAACAAGAGTGCCCAATGAATCCAAAACAAAACGTGACCACAAAACATGACAGTGATACATTGTGGCCTAGTATGTTCTACCCAGATGTATTCCATCTTCCTGCCACCATCCAAAAAGTTCATCATTGTGAATGTTCTGCAAACCAATGGCGACCAGTCCAGGTCTTATTGAGGACAAGTGGTATGGCAAATGAATGTAATACAGAAATAGATGCTAAATTAATAAATCTAACCCCTGAACATAGTCATGGTCATTAAAGAAAGGATTATGCACAATGTTTACTTACTTTTCCATGCATAAGGAGACGGATGGTAAGGGTGACATTGAGACCACCCTCCGACTGGGCTTTGGTACACTCCATGCCAGGAGGAGGTATGACCGGATGATGCTGCTGGAGTCCTCAAAGGAAGAAGGAAAAGGATGGTACTCCTGCCAGCCAGGCACCTGCCAAACACACATTTCAACAGACACTTATGCATAATGATACTTAACACATCTCTAGTCATCACTGTGATTGAAGAACAATGTAATAAGATCTGTTAAAACAGAACCCTACAATGCCTAAAATTAATACAATCACTAGACTCGGGGGATGTTCATTCAGTTGTTTTTAGAAACCCCGTTTTCATATGAGTTGGGAAATTGTGTTGGATATAAATCAGTTCATTAGATGCATCAGTCCATCTTAGATGATATCAGACCCGGAGAAGCCGGCGGCGTTTCTGGATGTTGTTGATAAATGGCTTTCGCTTTGCATTGTAGAGCTTTAACTTTCACTTACAGATGTAACGAAGAACTGTAGTTTGTGACAGTGGTTTTCTGAAGTGTTCCTGAGCCCATGTGGTGATATCCTTTAGAGATTGATGTCGGTTTTTGATACGGTGCCGTCTGAGGGATCGAAGGTCACGGTCATTCAATGTTGGTCTCCGGCCATGACGCTCACGTGGAGTGATTTCTCCAAATTCTTTGAACCTTTTGATGATATCATGGAGCGTGGATGTTGAAATCCCAAAATTTCTTGCAATTGCACTTTGAGAAATGTTGTTCTTAAACTGTTTGACTATTTGCTCACACAGTTTGGACAAAGGGGTGTACCTCGCCCGATCCTTTCTTGTGAAAGACTGAGCATTTTTTGGGAAGCTTTTTTTATACCCAATTATGGCACCCCCCTGTTCCCAATTAGCCTGCACACCTGTGGGATGTTCCAAATAAGTTTTTGATGAGCATTTCTCAACTTTATCAGTATATATTGCCACCCTTTCTAATTTCTTTGGCAAGTGTTTTCTGGCATCAAATTCTAAAGTAATTATTATTTGCAAAAAATAATCAGGGCTCCGCAGCCCCGTCTCTGCATCTGCATCTCCTCCAGTCTCTCCAAACGGACTCTGGTGTGGCAGAGACCCAGCAGCTGGTCTCCACGACCAAAAGGCTCCGGGGAGTCATATTCAGAAGCCCACAAAGAAATCTGCGTTCAAAGAACTCCGGCTTATTAGTGATTCCCATAGCCCAAAAAAAGTCTGCGGGCTATAGAGGGTTTTCTATTCGGGCTCCAGTACTCTGGAATGCCCTACCGGTGTATGAACTTTGGTGCAACTTGCTGCGTTGTTTTCCAGTAATACAAACTAACTGGACCGGACATGGCGCGAAGGTAAATACATGATATTAATTTTAACTCAAAAGCTACAAACAAAAGACGCTCACAGTGGAGGAACAAAACTTAATGCAGGGAACAAAAACACAAAGGCAGAAGTATGAACATGAAACAAAAACACTTTCGGTGACGAGAACTACGGCATGGACCAAACGAACACAAGAGATCCAACATGGACAGAGCAAGAGATGAATGACGTCATTTGAGGAATGTCGCTAGGTCGACTACCTGGCAACTACAGGCTTAAATGATAGTGACTTTATTAACAACAGGTGCGTGAGTTCAAACAAATGAGGCAGGCGAAACTAATGGTTGTCATAGAAACTAAAACGAACCAGGGTGCGCAAAAACAGGAACTAATGGAGTGAAAAACAAAACAGAACGTAACTAAACAGAATCCAGACCACAGAACATGACACCCGGTAACAGTTAGAGATGCTACCTCAGTAGAAACATTTAAGTTCCGTCTTAAAACCCCTTTTTAGACCAGTTTATCTGCCGTTTCTTTGCTTTTCTCCTCTGCCCCCCTATCCCTTGTGGGGGTGGTTGGCAGGTCCGGTGGCCATGGATGAAGTAATTCAATGTGAATGCCATTAAGTGGTGTGTCACATGCTAGTTAGTATCGGTTACTAGGCACTTCCATTAATTGTACCTGACAACTCTTCATGCATCCTTCATTAATATACCCTCTTACACACAAACTTAAGAAAACCCATTGAATAATAAGGGGCACTAATTGGGTCGTCGCTCTAATTTATTTATTGCAATTAGATTACATATCTGGGTGTACATTCCAATTAGAAAGCCCCACGTCAATTCATGAGGCTCAGCAAAAACTCTGGCTGTGATTTTTCATCCGTAAAGAGGTTGCCCTGCTGTCATTTCACCAGTGCGTAATCTATTCTCATGTTACCCATAATTATCCTTCGAATGTCAAAACAAGGACTGTGATGGGGTTTGTTTTCCCGGAATGCAAAGGAAGGTGACGGGACATGGCGTGAAGGTAAATACATACTTGTATTTATCTATAAAAAAAAAAGTGCAATGTAAAGGCGGCATAGCTCGGTTGGTAGAGTGGCCGTGCCAGCAACTTGAGGGTTGCAGGTTCGATTCCCGCTTGTGCCATCCTAGTTACTGCCGTTGTGTCCTTGGGCAAGACACTTTACCCACCTGCTCCCAGTGCCACCCACACTGGTTTGAATGTAACTTAGATATTGGGTGTCACTATGTAAAGCGCTTTGAGTCACTTGAGAAAAGCGCTATATAAATATAATTCACTTCACTTCACAAGGCGGAGAACAAACTTGGCAAAAAAAAAAAAAACTACCACAAAGGCAAAAAACTTAGGACATGAAAAACTCGCTAACTGTGACTTGAATAAACAAAACTTACGTGCTGGGCATGAAGGATGAAGAGAATTAACGGAGAATGGAACAACAACAATGACATCAGGCCGACTGCCTGGCAACTACAAGCTTAAATAATAGTGTCATGATTAACACAGGTGCGTGGACCCCGACTTAAACAAGTTGAAAAACTTTTTCGGGTGTTACTATATCGTGGTTAATTGTACGGCATATGTACTGAACGGTGCATCCATCCATCCATTTTCTACCGCTTATTCCCTTTTGGGGTCGCGGGGGGGCGCTGGCGCCTATCTCAGCTACAATCGGGCGGAAGGCGGGGTACACCCTGGACAAGTCGCCACCTCATCGCAGGGCCAACACAGATAGACACACAACATTCACACTCACATTCACACACTAGGGCCAATTTAGTGTTGCCAATCAACCTATCCCCAGGTGCATGTCTTTGGAAGTGCAATCTATTAATAAAAGTTTCAATCAATCAATCAATCAGTCCTAAACAAATCAGGTGCGTGAGTCCAAATGAGTACAGGTGAAACCAATGAGTTGTCATGGCATCAAAACAGGGGAGTGAATAAACAGGAACTAATGGAGTCTAGAAGTAACATAACACAACTAAACAAAACATGATCACAAAACATGACATTGAATACAGCATGCTAAAGAATATTTTGTGCAAAGAAGATGTTTAATTAAACAAAACTTACATGCTGGGTATGAAGGATGAAGAGAATTAACAGAGAATGGAACAACAACAATGACACCAGGCCGACTGCCTGGCAACTACAAGCTTAAATAATAGTGATATGATTAACACAAACTTAAACTTGTTTAAGTTTTTCAACTTAAACAAGTTTAAAAACGTATTCGGTGTTACTATATAGTGGTCAATTGTACGGCATATGTACTGAACAGTGCAATCTATTAATAAAAGTTTCAATCAATCAGTCCTAAACAAATCAGGTGCGTGAGTCCAAATGAGTACAGGTGACACCAATGAGTTGTCATGGAATCAAAACAAGGGAGTGAAAAAACAGAAACTAATGGAGTCTAGAAGTAACATAACACAACTAAACAAAACATGATCACAAAACATGACATTGAATACAGCATGGCAAAGAATATTTTGTGCAAAGAAGATGTTTAATTAAACAAAACTTACGTGCTGGGTATGAAGGATGAAGAGAATTAACAGAGAATGGAACAACAACAATGACACCAGGCCGACTGCCTGGCAACTACAAGCTTAAATGATAGTGATATGATTAACACAAACTTAAACTTGTTTAAGTTTTTCAAATTAAACAAGTTGAAAAACTTATTCGTTGTTACTATATAGTGGTCAATTGTACAGCATATGTACTGAACGGTGCAATCTATTAATAAAAGTTTCAATCAATCAGTCCTAAACAAATCAGGTGCGTGAGTCCAAATGAGTACAGGTGAAACCAATGAGTTGTCATGGCATCAAAACAAGGGAGTGAAAAAACAGAAACTAATGGAGTCTACAAGTGACATAACGCAACTAAACAAAACATGATCACAAAACATGACATTGAATACAGCATGGCAAAGAATATTTTGTGCAAAGAAGATGTTTAATTAAACAAAACTTACATGCTGGGTATGAAGGATGAAGAGAATTAACAGAGAATGGAACAACAACAATGACACCAGGCCGACTGCCTGGCAACTACAAGCTTAAATAATAGTGATATGATTAACACAAACTTAAACTTATTTAAGTTTTTCAAATTAAACAAGTTTAAAAACTTATTCGGGTGTTACTATATAGTGGTCAATTGTACGGCATATGTACTGAACGGTGCAATCTATTAATAAAAGTTTCAATCAATCAGTCCTAAACAAATCAGGTGCGTGAGTCAAAATGAGTACAGGTGAAACCAATGAGATGTCATAGCATCAAGACAAGGGAGTGAAAAAACAGGAACTAATGGAGTCTTGAAGTAACATAACGCAACTAAACAAAACATGATCACAAAACATGACATTGAATACAGCATGCTAAAGAATATTTTGTGCAAAGAAGATGTTTAATTAGATTTTGCACATGGAATGAGGACTTTATTTTTTGTCTTCCGTAATTCCAGCTCACTAGAGAACGCTATGTTATTATAATGTCATACAAAAGAAGCGTCTTATCACCTGCAAGCTGCATTGGTATAGCATCCTCCATCTGCAGTGGACCTTCTACCGTTTCAAAATGGTCCGTAAACGTCCGCTCATTTTAATTTATGAGGGGAAAAATTGTTACTGCGGCAGAGAGGATCATACTGTATGCTTTCAGCAATTTTGCAAGAAGCTGCTGTGAGCGCACCACATGCCCTCATTTGGCCCCAAAACCAAACTGTAAACCTGTCATCGGCACTCACTAAGGGCCCCCCCTGTTCTCCCACGTGCTTAAGTGAAAATAGCTGTGCTATTGCGCAGATTCTGGCTGTGCAGGATTGTCCCACTTGTCTTAAGTCTGTCACAGCGCGCCTTCATCCAAGATGTGCATTTTGGGTAAAGCAACAGTTAAATGTGAGCGTTCCCAGTCAAATCTGCGAATTCTCCCATCGACTTAAGTACTTTGGTTTTTACGCCCCCGCTAAGGCTGGAATAAGTCCAGTGTCCCTTTGAAAGGTGAAACATTGCACTTGATGTTTAAATAGAGCACCCTTTTAGACCAGTTGATCTGCCGTCACTTTTCTGCTCTGCACCCCCTTCTCCTGCGTGGAGAGGGTTAGTTGAAGGATGCTGATATGTTTAAGAGTTCTTCCTTTTTTACATAGCCATGTTTAGAGTACTTTTCCTTTGTGTATTCTACCAGCCTCTCTTTGTCTTCAGATCCCAGGTTAGTGTCGGAAACCATCGGAACGTGAAGACAACCCCCACGTCTCTCTCTTTTTTCTTTTTTTTTTCCAAGATGGCGCTGCTGTAGTAGCTGCTGTAGGCAGGAGCTCTGTGCTCTTGTGTCATCCTTTTGTGTTTCCCTCTTGTTTTCATGTGTTATTATATATTTTTTTGCCTTTTGGTCCGGGACCCTTTGGGACTGTGTGACAAGGGGTGTCACTTTCGTGACCTCTGTGGTGCTTTTTTTTTGTGGACTTCTGGATCTGCCTCCTGGGAGCCTTTTGGCCATGGAGACCAGCTGCTGGGTCTCTGCCACACCGGAGTCGCTTTGGAGGGACTGGAGGAGAAGCGGATGAGGGGACAGGGCTGCGGAGCTAACAATGAGCGCTGGGACGGAGAGGCTTCGAGGTGTCTTGGCTGTGTGAGCAGGTGTCGGACACCTCAGTCTCCTTGGACGTATCCTCGCTCATCCATGCGGAGTGGACACTGGCCGAGAGTGGAGTCGGCTGTCTTGGTTGCTTTGTTGGGTCTGCTCCTGTCTCTGGTCATGCTCCCTCCACCCCAGCGGACGATGGCGTGGAACACCACAGAGGCCACCACAGTGGATATGTTTCTTTTACTTTTTATTCATAGCTCTATGTAGAAGTGTCTGGTTGTATCTGCTACTTTAATGTCTTTAATGTCCTATGTGTTCTTTGATGTTTGATGTTTCCCTCTTACACACATGTAAGAGGGATGTGTACTATGGCTATGAGTTGTTGTTTTTTTCCCTTGGCCTCAGTCTGCACCCCCTCTCCAGGGCCCAGCTAAGACCGATTTTTTTTTTTTATTTTAATCTTCTATTTTTTTCTCCCCCCCCTTGTTTACCTGTATCTCATCTTTTTTTGTAAGGGGCGCTGGAAGCCGGCAGACCCGTCAGCGGTCCTGTTCTGTCTCCCTTTAATGTTTGTCTGATCTTGAATGGGATTGTGCTGAAAATTGTAATTTTCCTGAAGGAACTCTCCTGACGGAATAAAAAAAGTACTATCTAATCTAATCTAATCTCTCACTTTATGGTGTTGAGAGGAGGGCTTTCTTTTTTGTGAAAAAGTGTGTTTTTCCCTTGAAATGCCAGATCAATTAGAGAAGCCGATATGAATGTATTGGTTAAGTTGACCTCCTAAAATATGGGTGTCAGACTCTGGCCCGTGGGCCAAATTTGGCCCGCCGTGTATTTTCATCCGGCCCTTGAGCCAATATCAAATTAACATCAGAGCTGGCCCGCCGGTATTATTCACCGCTAATACTCATACTTGCTAACCCCCCCCTGATTTTCCAAAGAGTCTCCCAAATTTCAGTGCCCCTCACGAAAATCACAGGGGGCAACCATTCTCCCAAATTTCTCCCGATTCCCACCTGGACAACAATATTGGGGGCGTGCCTTAAAGGCACTGCCTCGAGCGTCCTCTAAAACCTTTCGTCAGCGTGCCGGCCTAGTCACATGATATATGTGGCTTTTACACACACACACACACGCTAATGCAATGCAAGCTTGGTCAACAGCCATACAAGTGACACTGAGGGTGGCCGTATAAACAACTTTAAGACTGCTATAAACATGCGCCACACTCTGAACAAACACTAAACGAGAATGACAAGCACATTTCGGGAGAACATCCGCACTGTAACACAACATAAACACAACAGAACAAACACACAGAACCCCTTGCAGCACTACCTCTTCCTAAAAATGTATTATTAGCCTGTGGGAAAAGTTTGTTTTGATATTTACCTGAGAAGGCTGCAAATGGAAAAGAGGCATTCAATTTCTATTTAAATTTGATTTGATATGCCATTGCTATTTTTAAATTATTAGTATTATTTGAATCTGGATTTTGCATGTCACTATAAAGTTATATAAGTCTCGCTTGTTTAATATTCAATGCAAAACTTGTTTGGGTCCCTATTAAAAGGTAATTTGTTCCACCTTGGCCCGCGGCTTTGTTCAGTTTAAAATGTTAGCCCACTCTGTGTTTGAGTTTGACACCCCTGTCCTAAAGCTTTAGAAAAACTTGAAAATATTCCGATTCTGTCTCGATGGTCCTTCTTACTCGGCATATATGTCATCAAAAGAACTTGGGATTGAGCAGTAACTTAAAATCCCTGGCAGGAAGAACTGGTCCGACGCAACAGTGACCACAGATGATTCGCTAGCTGTTTAAAGTCAAGATGATCCCCTGCTGGCCCCACTATGGACTGGACTCTCCCACTGTTAACTAGAGGCACTCGACCAGGGGCGCCGCTTGGGATTTTGGGCCCCATGAAAATAATCTTTACAGGGCCCCCAACACATGATTTCATATAATTTCATCATCATTAGGGGCCTCTCTGGGCCCCCCTCCATCATGGGCCCCTAGAATCCGTCTCCTTTACCCCCCCTTTTTGGCGCCCCTGTACTCGACGTCCATAGCACCGGTCACCCACGAGGGGGGCGGTTGTCCCCACATCTGCGGTCCCTTTCAAGGTTTCTCATTGTTAAGTTAAAGTTAAAAGTACCAATTCGAGAGGCCACCTCACTAGAAGCATTTAAGTCTCACCTTAAAACTCATTTTTATACTCTAGCCTTTAAATAGACTCCCTTTTTAGACCAGTTGATCTGCCGTTTCTTTTCTTTTTCTTCTATGTCCCACTCTCCCTTGTGGAGGCGGTCCGGTCCGACCCGGTGGCCATGTACCGCTCGCCTTTGTATCGGCTGAGGACATCTCTGCGCTGCTGATCCGCCTCCGCTTGGGATGGTTTCCTGCTGGCTCCGCTGTGAACGGGACTCTCGCTGCTGTGTTGGATCCGCTTTGGACTGGACTCTCGCGACTGTGTTGGATCCATTATGGATTGAACTTTCACAGTATCATGTTGAACTTTCACAGTATCATGTTAGACCCGCTCGACATCCATTGCTGTCCTCCTCTCCAAGGTTCTCATAGTCATCCTTGTCACCGACGTCCCACTGGGTGTGAGTTTTCCTTGCCCTTATGTGGGCCTACCGAGGATGTCGTAGTGGTTTGTGCAGCCCTTTGAGACACTAGTGATTTAGGGCTATATAAGTAAACATTGATTGATTGATTGAATGATTGTCACACACCGGGTGTGGATAAATTTGTCCTCTGCATTCGACCCATCCCTTTGATCAACCCCTGGGAGGTGAGGGGAGCGTTGGGAATTATTTTTGGTGATTTAACCCCCAATTCCAACCCTTGATACTGAGTGCCAAGCAGGGAGGTAATGGGTCCCATTTATATAGTCTTTAATATGACTCGGCCGGGGTTTGAACCCACAACCTACCGATCTCAGGGCAGACACTCTAACTACTAGGCCACTGAGTAGGTTGGTGGGTATTGTATCCCATTGAGTTGAGTTTTTTTCTTGCCCTGATGTCGTGGCTTGTGCAGCCCTTTGAGACACTTGTGATTAAGGCCTATATAAATAAACTTTGATTGATTGACTGATTGAAGTTTGAATGCATATACCACACATAATAACATGATAAAATAAACATCCAGAAAATATCTCAAATCTATTCTGATCGCTTTAGTTGAAAAACCTAAAAACATCCATTCAGATAAGTATTAAAAGGACCATAATGCCACTCTGTATTATCTATAAAAAAAGGAAAAATCAAAATCGACAATCATTGTTTTAATGCGACCACAGCGAAACTCGATCGCACGTCTGCCAGGTTTGAATATATTGATACTTAACAGACAAGTTTAACAATTTCATCTGGAACGTGATCAATGAACTATGTGACACATTTATTTTAGCGTCTATTCAATCAATCAATCAATCAATGTTTACTTTTATAGCCCTAAATCACTAGTGTCTCAAAGGGCTGCACAAACCACCACGACATCCTCGGTAGGCCCACATAAGGGCAAGGAAAACTCACACCCAGTGGGACGTCGGTGACAATGATGACTATGAGAACCTTGGAGAGGAGGAAAGCAATGGATGTCGAGCGGGTCTAACATGATACTGTGAAAGTTCAATCCACAATGGATCCAACACAGTCGCGAGAGTCCAGTCCAAAGCGGATCCAACACAGCAGCGAGAGTCCCGTTCACAGCGGAGCCAGCAGGAAACCATCCCAAGCGGAGGCGGATCAGCAGCGCAGAGGTGTCCCCAGCCGATACACAGGCGAGCAGTACATGGCCACCGGATCGGACCGGACCTCCTCCACAAGGGAGAGTGGGACATAGAAGAAAAAGAAAAGATCAACTGGTCTAAAAAGGAGGTCTATTTAAAGGCTAGAGTATACAGATGAGTTTTAAGGTGAGACTTAAATGCTTCTACTGAGGTAGCATCTCGAACTGTTACCGGGAGGGCATTCCAGAGTACTGGAGCCCGAACGGAAAACGCTCTATAGCCCGCAGACTTTTTTTGGGCTTTGGGAATCACTAATAAGCCAGAGTCCTTTGAACGCAGATTTCTTGCCGGGACATATGGTACAATACAATCGGCAAGATAGGATGAAGCTAGACCGTGTAGTATTTTATACGTAAGTAGTAAAACCTTAAAGTCACATCTTAAGTGCACAGGAAGCCAGTGCAGGGGAGCCAGTACAGGCGTAATGTGATCAAACTTTTTTGCTCTTGTCAAAAGTCTAGCAGCCGCATTTTGTACCAACTGTAATCTTTTAATGCTAGACATGGGGAGACCCGAAAATAATACGTTGCAGTAATCGAGACGAGACGTAACAAACGCATGGATAATGATCTCGGCGTCTTTAGTGGACAGAATGGAGCGAATTTTAGCGATATTATTTTGATATTGATTTTTTATTTATTTTTGCAGTTAATATCAAATTGTCACGCTTCCCCTTGCAGGCACGTCGACACAAAAAACACACACACACAACTGTCGAACCCCCTCTGACACGTTACGGATTCACAAATCTTTGTACAAAACAAAGTTTCATCAACTAATTACCATTCACATCCAGCCTTGAAAAAGAAGCTGTTGTAGCGTGCATACACACACACTACATCACCATGGCGACACACTGCTTGGATTGAGCCATTCACAAGTGTTAGAAAACTCCAAGTTCCAGGATTTTTCACGCAACCTAAGGAACAAGACACCTCTGCAAAGAACCAGCTTTTATTCTAATATTTAAGGAGACCTATTAGGTGAAACCAACTTTTCTTACCGATTGGTACTGTTTTGCGTATTTGGGATCTGCATAAGTCCCAAAAATGTGAAATCAAACCATAGAGCATGGGTGTCAAACTGTGGCCCGCCGTGTAATTTAATTTGGCCCTTGAGGCAATATCAATTTAGCATTAGACCTGGCCCGCCGGTGTTATACAGCGTCGGTGCCGCTGTAACACCGCATTCACCGCTAATACTCATACTTGCCAACCCTCCTAATTTTCCCGGTAGACTCCCGAAGTTCAGGGCCCCTCCCGAAAATCTCCCGGGGCAACCATTCTCCCGAATTTCTACCGATTTCCACCTGGATAACTATATTGGGGGCATGCATTTAAGGCACTGCCTTTAGCGTTCTCTACAACCTGTCGTCACGTCCGCTTTTCCTTCATACTAACAGCGTGTCACGTAATATTTGTGGCTTTAACACACACACACACAAGTGAATGCAAGGCATACTTGGTCAACAGCTATACAGGTCACACTGAGGGTGGCCATATAAACAACTTTAGCACTGTTACAAATATGCGCCAGACTGTGAACCCACACCAAACAAGAATGACAAACACATTTCGGGTGAACATCCGCACCGTAACACAACAGAAAAAATACCCAGAACCCCTCGCAGCACTAACTCCTCCGGGAATCTTCCCGCAAACTGACCAATAATTAACGTTATATTCATGAATTTTCTCTTGCTGCTTCAAAGCTTGAATGTTTGGTTCATTCATTATTGTTATTTTATTTTCAAATGTATTATTAGCCTATGGAAAAAATGTGTTATTTACCTCAGAAGATTGCAAATAGAAAAAAAGGCATAACATTTTTATTAAAATTTAATTTGATATTGCATTATTATTATTATTATTATTATTATTATTATTTGAAACTGGATTTTGCATGTCACTATAAAGTTATATAAGCCTTGCTGGTTCAATATTTAATGAAAAACTTGTTTGGGTCCCTATTAAAAGGTTAATTTGTTCCACCTTGGCCCGCGGCTTTGTTCCGTTAAAAATGTTGTCCCACTCTGTATTTGAGTTTGACACCCCTGCCATAGAGGCATTGCGAAGATATTTATAAAACATTCCTACCATCCTTTATATCGGTGTTCAGCAACCCGCGGCTCTTTAGCAGCTCCATGGAGCTTTTTCAAAAATGTGTGAAAATGGAAAAAAGATGGGCGTCAAAGTTTTATATTTGTATTTAGTTTCTGTAGGAGGACAAACATGACACAAACCTTCCCAATTGTTTGAAATCCCACTGTTTAATATGCTTGGGTTTATGCTTCACTGATTCTTTAGTATTTGGCGAGTGCCGTTCTACTAAATTCAGCGGCCCTTGAACTCACCGTTGTGCGGACATGTGACTCAACAGTTTTTTTTACAACTTTCTCCAACGCTGCCACAGAAAGACGTGTTTTATGCCACAGCCTATTTTCCTAATATTGTCCACCAAACGTTTTCTACTGTGTGCGAATGCACAAAGGTGAGCTTTGTTGATTTTATTGATGTCAAGGCATGGACTATGGGGAAGTTTTTTTCCCCGAGGTGCAAAGCGACTGTATCGGACACGATGTAAAGGTAACGACATATTTTAATCTTAATTCAAAAAAGGAACAATCGAACAAAAACTTGACTATGAAACAAAACTATTACTACAACATAAACTATGGACATAAAAAAAACTTGCAAACTATGGCATGAATAACAAAACTTACGGGGAACGAGAAAAGAGCATGGATCATCAGCATGGAGCAAAGGTGTGTAGAGGATGATGTCGCCAGGCTGACTGCCTGGCAACTACAGGCTTAAATAGTGCTGTGGTGCTTGAAAACAGGCGCTTGAGTTCAAATGAATCAGGTGCGTGAGTCGTAAGGACAGGTGAACGGATTGGTAGGCATGGAAACAAATCAATGGAGTGAAAAAACAGGAACTAATGGAGTCTTGAAGTAATCTAACAACTAAACAAAACATGATCACAAGGACATAACAATTGACTTGTGTGGATAATAAATAAAGGGGACCACAAAAAAATGTTGGCTTCATTTTAACCCAAAAAAATCTTACCATACATTAAACAGATGGTTCTTATTGCACTCAAAGATTCATTTTAGAATATTAAAACAACAAATAAAAGGCATTGAACACATTGGACTTTTCTTGTTGCACTCAAAGAACAATTTGGTTCAGTTTCCTGTTTGTCTCCCTGAGTGATGTGTTCCCTCAGCTGCGGCTGATTGGCACCTGGCCACACCTGGCGTCAATCAGCCCGCTTCTATTTGAGCCTGTTTTTGTCCTCCAGTCAGTTGCTGGATTATTCTGTAAGATTGAGTTGGTGACAAACCCCAAGATGCAGAGATGGTGGCAGGCATTGTATGGGAAAACATGATTTAATACAAATACTAAAACAAGAACAAACCAAAGGGGTACAACAAAAAGCGCGCATGAGGCGGATAAACAAAAAGGCCTAGCCTGGAAGCTAGCAGGTCTCCAGCAAGAAACAGAAGTTGTACTTATAATATGAAAACAAACTTGGAAGCAGGGAACAAAAGACAGTAAGCTACAAACCACTATCAAATATAGCTTACCGCAACGCTGCATTGACACGATATGATACGACACGACACGACAACGACAAGAGCGACAATAATCCAGCAACTGACTGGAGGACGAAAACAGGCTCCAATAGAAGTGGGCTGATTGACACCAGGTGTGGCCAGGTGCCAATCAGCCACAGCTGAGGGGACACAAACAGGAAACTGAACCAACATAAAAGTGCTGACAGGAACTAAAGACAGGAAATACTAAACACACACAGAGGAAACACTAAAACACAAACAAACTGTCAGAGGCAAGCCTGACAATTAGAAGATACTAAAATCCATACTATAGTTAAAAGTACACCTATAGAACATGTAGTAGGTAAAATACACAGTTGTTAAAGATAAAACAAACATTGTAAGAATTTCTAACAAAATTCAGTCATTTCAATTGCATTAATTTGCGCTACGTGGGCAGTTTGGACTCCGCTAATATTTGGCATCAAGCCCAGCAGCTGGGTGCATGTTTAAGTATCTGTTTGTGCACAGCAGGGGAGCTGGTTAACTACATTACCTTTAACCTTCCTCTTGTGTTAGCTTTCTGTTACCATCTCTTATGTTAACGGGTCGGTTTTGACCCATGTCTTAAATCAGCTGTAAAATACACTAAAAACAATGATCTATCATCCAATTTGTTTCTCATCTCTTGGTTACCTCGTTAGGCATCCTTATCCTTGAAAATATTGGTTTTAATATTTTTGGTTTGGGCCATTGGGCCTTTTGTCAGTATACCCCTCAATTTCAATTTTTAAAAATGGTAAAACGAACCTCAAGAGAATCATATACATAAAAAAAAGGTTGTTGTGTTACCTAACTATTACTAAGGGGTATTAGAACACATCTCTTAAATAAATGTGTTTTATCCATTTTTTCATTTTAAGAATTTTAACTATAGTAACATCTATGGTGTTACGGGTCAATTTCGACCCATATATATTTACTTCAAGAAAAAGGCTAAAAAGTATTTTTTTCAGCAACAAAAATCCAACATCAAACAAACAACAACCAATCAAGCAAATGAAACCAAGAGAAATAGATTACTAGTTCCAAAACTAATAAAAAACAAAATCAGAGTGGCAAAAAGTGACACTTTTAGTGTCCGTCTTTTGTTTGTTTTTGTACAGGATAACAAGGTAAAATGAGAATCCACTAAAGCTCACATGATTGGGAGAGGAGCTGGCTGTCAGTGTGTTCAGTTTTGGCTCTTATCATTGCTTTATCATCTTATTTCTATAACTGGGTCGAAACCGACCCTAACAACACCAAGGGCATAATTTCTACCAGAGCATTTTATAATTTAGTGAAAAAAATTTAAATGTTTTATTTTGTTGACAAAGAGGTTCCTGACAAAGTCAAAAAGCTTTGATGCAAAAAAATAAATGTGGTGTTTTTATGCATTTAAAAACTAAAACGGGTCGGTGCCGACCCTAACACAAGACGAAGGTTAAACTTATTGTGCAGGAAATTGAAAAAAAGCTTTGACATCTACACAAAATCAAAACTTAGCAGGTTTAAGTTGCTCTGTCTTACTATCCTGAATGTATAGTTATGTTTATTGTTTACAATATATTGTTAAAGAGCATTTTTGGGCTTAGGGCACAACAAGACTAAAATACATAATTAAAACCAGCAGCACAAAAGTAACAAGCTGAAACCTTCAACGCAGTGCTGGGCACAGCAAACGCCTACTATCAATCAAAGGTTTTTAGAAAGTCTTATTATCGGGCTTATAAAACAGTAGGCCTACAGTAAAATAAGTTCCCAATAAACCTATTTGGTCTACTGAAAATACCGTAAATGCATCGACTTGCCAAAAATGAGTAATTGTGAAGTTCAATACTTTTCCATATCTGTGTTTTTTGCCGATGTTTGCATTTGTCGTTTAATACTTTGATCAGGTCAGTAGCAAAATATGAAAAACAAACATTGTGCACACATTTAGGACTTAGTGCAGGGGTGTCAAACTCTTTTTAGCTCAGGGGAACGCATGCCGGGCTATCAAAATCATGGCTTTAAAACAAAAAAAATCAAAACAACTTCAGATTTTTTTCTGTGTCTTACTTTGGCCAAAAAATAGAACAAACACATTCTGAAAATATTACAATAAAAACTAAGGATGTCCGATAATATCGGACTGCCGATATGATCGGCTGATAAATGGTTAAATGCAATATCGGAAATTATCGGTATCGGTTTCAAAAAGTAAAATTCATGACTTTTTAAAACGCCGCTGTGTACACGGACGTAGGGAGAAGTACAGAGCACCAATAAACCTTATAGATACTTCCTGTGCGTGCCGGCCCAGTCACATAATATTTACGGCTTTTCACAAGGCATACTTGGTCTTATAAACAATTTTAACAGTAATACAAATATGCGCCCCACTGTGAACCCACACCAAACAAGAATGACAAATACATTTCGGGAAAACATCCTCACTGCAACACAACATAAACACAACAGAACAAATACCCAGAACCCATTGCAGCACTAACTCTTCCGGGATGCTACGATATACACCTCACTACTCCCTAGCCCCCCACCTCAACCCAAGGGGACAATGAGAAACCTTGGAGGGGACCGCAGATGTGGGGACCCCGGTGCAATGGACGTCGAGTGGATCTAGCATAATATTGTGAGTGTCCACTACATAGTGGATCTAACATAACAGTGGGAGTCCAGTCCGTAGTGGGGCCAGCGGGAGATCATCCAGAGCAGAGACATTACAACAACAATTTACCAGGCACATTGTAAAAACTGTGGCGAAGGAGTAATTTTCCAGAATAAGGCGGTCTTCAGGCTTTAGAAGACGCATCAAATTCCATTAGAATTGATCCGGGCTCCCGTTAAAGCAGCGCTGCATTTGAAAGCCAGAATCATGCCGATGCACAAAATTTTCTGAGCCCTGGTCAGGCAGCGGCTTTTTGCGATCTTCTGGATAGGAGGAAGAGGAATCCTGATGATCTTTTCCGCCGTCCTCACCACTCTCTGGAGAGACTTCTAATACTAATCAAATATCCTCCCGGGGGCCAAAGATAATGAGGGCTTTGACACCCTTGGTTTAGTGGTTATACAGCATTTATGTCATTGGACCAAAGGCTGCACAATAAAAAAAATACTAAACATACATAACCTGATAGCATAGTTTTTGTGACTCAATTATTCTACAAAAAAAGTATTTTTGCTGTGTGGATGTACTACACATATCTCTTATGTGTGACTGCCATCTACTGGTCGAACTCATCATTTCACCATGTACCAAATAAAATAGCTTCAAAGTCGGTAAGCACAACTGAAATTATTCCAAAACTCGCACCGATTGATATTTAACCCAAGACAAGAAGAGACATAGCAAAATGTCAATTCAGGCATGCCATTGCCTTGCCTTGTCTTCGAAACTAAAAATCTGATTAATCGTTGGAAAATCCTCCGACACGCACCGAGGCCACTGGCAAAGTGGCATTAGGGCATCGCATAAAAACTGCCTTCCGTTACTCACCAGATTTGCTGCGGGTGATGTTTTCCCAGGTCATAAAGGACAGCAGAGTGAGGCGGATATGAAGCAACAGCGATGGTCTCTCACTTACGAATAGATCTCTTCATCAGATTTTAGAGTTCTTTGCCAGGCCATGCTGCAGTCTGTAGGATTAAAGCATAAAGAAGAAAACTTGTAATCACGATAGGGAAGCTCCTAATTGGGTGGTTGATGAAAAGCATTCGCACAATACTATACAGTAGTAATGTTCAGGTAAAAAAGGGTCTCTATTTACAAACCAGTAGTGCAGCAGGGAAGTGCACAGGAAGTACTGGAACTGTGCATGTTAGGAACAAAGTAGGGCTAACATATTGCTATTCTTTATAAAGTAAGACACATGCTGAGTAAGACGTGTCTGCATATGTTTTGTTATTCTTTTATTTTTCCATATTTAACATATGAAGTGAAGTGAAGTGAATTATATTTATATAGCGCTTTTCTCTAGTGACTCAAAGCGCTTTACATAGTGAAACCCAATATCTAAGTTACATTTAAACCAGTGTGGGTGGCACTGGGAGCAGGTGGCTAAAGTGTCTTGCCCAAGGACACAACGGCAGTGACTAGGATGGCACAAGCGGGAATCGAACCTGCAACCCTCAAGTTGCTGGCACGGCCACTCTACCAACCGAGCTATGCCGTCCCATATCGTGTTGAAGTTTGGGGAAATGTTTATAAAACAAACAGAGACCCAATAATTGGTCTGTTTGATAATACAGTGGTACCTCGGTTTTCTGCGATTCAGTTTTCGCTGAAATATTTTGCCATAAGTACGGCAAAACTTAGGAAACAACACATAAACAAAGCAGAAGAAAATGCTTTGTTTTGGTTTTTTGTTGAACCATTTGAAATGCATTACTAATGAAAACAGAGGCAGAAAACAGTTTACATCCACACAGATTATATGGAATTTTACAATTCAATCTTTTGGTCTAATGTCAAAGACTTTGAAAAGTCGCTACATTTTCTTCCCACGCTTTGAACCCTGCGCTCTTTTATACAATGCTGTGGCCAATCTATGATTTTTTAACACTGAACGTAACTAAACGCGTGCATTTTTAAGTAAGACCAACATTTCCAGAGTATAATAGGTCTCTTATTCTTTATAACAACATTGTTATTCTGAAGCTAACTGTGGAGGGGGCGTGGCCTGCGGGCCTGCAGCAAAGCAAGATGTTGCCAGGACCGGCCTCGAAATCAGCGACAGGTGCGCAGACGGCCCACCTGGGCCTTGTTATCTAATCACCTGTCGCTCTGTTATAAGCAGCAGCCAGGAGGAGAGACAGGGTTGGGGCTGGAGCCAGAGCGCGAGTGAGGACGAAAGTGAAAAAGACAATTGCTGGAAAGCAACTGAGAGAAAAATAAAATAAAACAATGTTGTAACCCTAAAACAGGCTCTTGGTGGTTTGAAGAACCCCCAGGAGGGCAAACCCCACATTAACCAATAATACATAAATTACTTCTTACCATTAATGCAACTCTTTGAACATAAAAAAGCATGAGAATGTTTTCTATTTTGAACGCTATTTTTAACACTGTGGAATTATTCATTACTTATCGTGTTAAGCAATGTCAGCTCAGATTTATCCGAGAGCCAGCTGCAGTGATCAAAAGAGCCACAGGTTCCCTACCCCTGCTATAAAGTATTGTCAATTTGTGCTGAAGTGGTATTTCTTAATTTGTGCAGAGCTAGCAATCCAACAGAGACCGGGTAATGGCACCAGTACTCGGCCTGCTGACTACCAAGGCCGAACATAGGGTTCCGGGACCAGACAAAGCAGAGAGTGTCAACATATTTGCATTTTTGCATAATCATATATTGTGTCTAAGTAGAATTGTCAAGTCTACCCCCTTCCTTCAGCGACAGTGATGTAATAGGGACATTCCTAATAAATACAGGAGGCACGCGGGCTTGATTTTTTTAGAACGTAATTTGGATCTGTAACTAGAGTACAGCATAACACGTGTCTCCTCATGAGCTAAATTGAACTCTGTCTCTGCCTGATTCCTTGCCTCTTGTCTGTTTAATAGATGTCATCAGTGTTAGAACCTGACACTTTAGAACTTTGCTGTAAAAATCTCCTTCCGCCTCAGTCCCTGACACTCGCATTTCAGGCTGGCCGCTCTGGAAACACACTGCGGAAACGCTCTGTGGAAACGCTCCCCACCCACACTGCTTAGTGCCTCGTCTGACCTGCTGTGACGTAGATTACCATAGTAAGTAGTAGGGTTGTACGGTATACGGGTATTAGTATAGTACCACTGTACTAATCAATCAATCAATGTTTACTTATATAGCCCTAAATCACTAGTGTCTCAAAGGGCTGCACAAACCACAACACAAACCACTGCCACATCCTCAGTAGGCCCACATAAGGGCAAGGAAAACTCACACCCAGTTGGACGTCGGTGACAATGATGACTATGAGAACCTTGGAGAGGACGAAAGCAATGGATGTCGAGCGGGTCCAACATGATACTGTGAAAGTTCAATCCATAATGGATCCAACACAGTCGCGAGAGTCCAGTCCAAAGCGGATCCAACACAGCAGCGAGAGTCCCGCTCACAGCGGAGCCAGCAGGAAACCATCCCAAGCGGAGGCGGGTCAGCAGCGCAGAGATGTCCTCAGCCGATACACAGGCAAGCAGTACATGGCCACCGGATCGGACCGGACCCCCTCCACAAGGGAGAGGGGGACATAGGAGATAAAGAAAACAAACGGCAGATCAACTGGTCTAAAAAGAGAGTCTATGAATCATGTTCGGTACTATACCGCCTCTGAAAAATACCAGTCCGCCGCACTCTAAGATTTTTTGGTTAAAATAAAGCCAATAATCTATTTTTTTTTTTGGCCCCCTTTATTTCGAAAAGTTTGATTGATTGATTGATTGATTGATTGATTAATACTTTTATTAGTAGATTGCACAGTTCAGTACATATTCCGTACAATTGATCACTAAATGGTAACACCCGAATGAGTTTTTCAACTTGTTTAAGTCAGGGTCCACATTAATCAATTCATGGTAAGTATCGAAAAGTATCTAAATAACATTGGTATCAGGACAACACTAGTCACCGTTGGGGATCTTTGACATCAGTTACCATGAGAGACACTATCAGCTATACTTCATAACTGACACTCACCAGTTAGCTGACTAGATAGTAGAGTTGTACGGTATACCGGTATTGGTATAGTAGCGCGATACTAATGAATCATATTCGGTACTATACCATCTCTAAAAAGTATCGGTCCCCCACCGCCCCTCCGCCGTCATCACGTCATGACATTGCTGCGAGCAGAGGAGTATGTTCGGCAGCGCACAATCACAGAGTACTTACAAGCAGACACAGTGTGTAGACAGACAAGGAAGAACGGACGCAATTTGACCTAAAAACCAAAGATAAAGGTGAAGTTATAACACCGAAACACCCTCAGGGAGAGGGTGCTTTAAGACATGGCTAGCTAGCTAGTCGGCAGTGTTTTAGCATCTTCTAAATCCGTAAAGTAAGTTTCTTACAAGTATCATCCCTGCAGGACGAAGATTACCTAAACATGCTTTACTAGACACTCGTAGCTCACCGGCGTGAAAATGTAAACAAACACCATTGGTGGATCTACCTGGAGATCCACTGTAATGATACCAAGTACAGGAGCGTATCTAGTCTTTTTTAAAGTTAAAGTTAAAGCACCAATGATTGCTGAAAAGTGTTGAAATGGATGTACAGTAGGATGAGCGTAATCACCACCAAACAAAATAGTCAATAATAATACAAATCATGGATTGATTTATTCGACCGTGTCCCTCGGGAAGTCCTGTGGGGAGTGCTCAGAGAGTATGGGGTATCGGACTGTCTTATTATGGCAGTCCGATCCCTGTACGATCAGTGTCAGAGCTTGGTCCGCATTGCTGGCAGTAAGTCGGACACGTTTCCAGTGAGGGTTGGACTCCGCCAAGGCTGTCCTTTGTCACCGATTCTGTTCATAACTTTTATGGACAGAATTTCTAGGCGCAGTCAAGGCATTGAGGGGTTCCGGTTTGGTGGCCGCGGGATTAGGTCTCTGCTTTTTGCAGACGATGTGGTCCTGTTGGCTTCATCTGACCGGGATCTTCAGCTCTCACTGGATCGGTTCGCAGCCGAGTGTGAAGCGGCCGGAATGAGAATCAGCACCTCCAAATCCGAGTCCATGGTTCTCGCCCGGAAAAGGGTGGAGTGCCATCTCCGGGTTGTAGGGGAGGAGACCCTGCCCCAAGTGGAGGAGTTCAAGTACCTAGGAGTCTTGTTCACGAGTGGGGGAAGAGTGGATCGTGAGATCGACAGGCGGATCGGTGCGGCGTCTTCAGTAATGCGGACATTGTACCGATCTGTTGTGGTGAAGAAGGAGCTGAGCCGGAAGGCAAAGCTCTCAATTTACCGGTCGATCTACATTCCATCCTCACCTATGGTCATGAGCTTTGGGTCATGACCGAAAGGATAAGATCACGGGTACAAGCGGCCGAAATGAGTTTCCTCCGCCGTGTGGCGGGGCTCTCCCTTAGAGATAGGGTGAGAAGCACTGCCATCCGGGAGGAACTCAAAGTAAAGCCGCTGCTCCTCCACATCGAGAGGAGCCAGATGAGGTGGTTCGGGCATCTGGTCAGGATGCCACCCGAACGCCTCCCGAGGGAGGTGTTTAGGGCACGTCCAACCGGTAGGAGGCCACGGGGAAAGACCCAGGACACGTTGGGAAGACTATGTCTCCCGGCTGGCCTGGGAACGCCTCGGGATCCCCCGGGAAGAGCTAGACGAAGTGGCTGGGGAGAGGGAAGTCTGGGCTTCCCTGCTTAGGCTGTTGCCCCCGCGACCCGACCTCAGATAAGCGGAAGAAGATGGATGGATGGATGGATGGATTAGATTTATATAGTCCTTTTCTCTCTGGATTATATTTATATATCATCAATCAATCAATCAATGTTTATTTATATAGCCCCAAATCACAAATGTCTCAAAGGACTGCACAAATCATTACGACTACAACATCCTCGGAAGAACCCACAAAAGGGCAAGGAAAACTCACACCCAGTGGGCAGGGAGAACTCACATCCAGTGGGCAGGGAGAACTCACATCCAGTGGGACGCCAGTGACAATGCTGACTATGAGAAACCTTGGGGAGGACCTCAGATGTGGGCAACCCCCCCCCCCCTCTAGGGGACTGAAAGCAATGGATGTCGAGCGGGTCTAACATGATACTGTGAAAGTTCAATCCATAGTGGCTCCAACACAGCCGCGAGAGTTCAGTTCAAGCGGATCCAAGACAGCAGCGAGAGTCCCGTCCACAGGAGACCATCTCAAGCAGAGGCGGATCAGCAGCGTAGAGATGTCCCCAACCGATACAGGCGAGCAGTCCATCCTGGGTCCCGACGAGCGGTCCATCCTGGGTCTCGACTCGGGACAGCCAGTACTTCATCCATGGTCATCGGACCGGACCCCCTCCACTAGGGAGGGGGGGGACATAGGAGAAAGAAAAGAAGCGGCAGATCAACTGGTCTAAAAAGGACGTCTATTTAAAGGCTAGAGTATACAGATGAGTTTTAAGGTGAGACTTAAATGCTTCTACTAAGGTAGCATCTCGAACTGTTATCGGGAGGGCATTCCAGAGTACTGGAGCCCGAACGGAAAACGCTCTATAGCCCGCAGACTTTTTTTTTTATAGTCCTTTTCCAGACACTCGAAGTGCTTTACACTGAGAACCCATCATTTATGCACCCCACATTCAAAACATGATGGTGGTAAGCTACATTTTCAGCCACAACTGCCCTGGGGTAGACTGACGGAAACATTCACTGACATTCATACACCAGTGTGAGCGATATTCGGAACAAGGGGGTGAAGTGTCTTGCCCAAGGACACCATGGCAGTGACTAATAAGGCAGAAGCTGGGTTCGTAAGAGGAGCCCTCAAGTTTCTGGACGGCAGTTCTATCATCTGAGCACCACCACCCTATAATTGCGGCCAATAATTGGGTCTTGACTGATCTCATCCTCAATCACCTTTGTTACTTAGGGTGTGCCGATGCACTCATCTTACAAGACGAGATGATACAGAAAATTGGGTTCATGAAACGAGATGAGATTGTAAGAGTGGGGACAATTTAAATGGCCCCTGACTGGCAGATCGCAGTGGCGTCTTGCTGACAGAGGAGGCAATTTTGACCGTACGTGAGTTAAAGGCCTACTGAAATGAGATTTTCTTATTTAAACGGGGATAACAGGTCCATTCTATGTGTCATACTTGATCATTTCGCGATATTGCCATATTTTTGCTGAAAGGATTTAGTAGAGAACATCGACGATAAAGTTCGCAACTTTTGGTCGCTAATAAAAAAGCCTTGCCTTTACCGGAAGTAGCAGACGATGTGCGCGTGACGTCACGGGTTGTAGGGCACTTCACTTCCTCACATTATTTAGAATCATAGCCAGCAGCAGCTAGAGCGATTTGGACCGAAAAAGCGACAATTTCCCCATTAATTTGAGCGAGGATGAAAGATTCGTGGATGAGGAAATTTAGAGTGAAGGACTAGAAAAAAGAAAGGCGATTGCAGTGGGAGCGATTCAGATGTTATTAGACACATTTACCAGGATAATTCTGGAAATTTCCTTATCTGCTTATTGTGTTGCTAATGTTTTAGTGAAATTAAATAGTACCTGAAAGTCGGAGGGGTGTGGCCACGGGTGTGTTGACGCTAGAGTAACTGAGGGAAGTCAGGGCAGCTGCTACAGGACGGAAGCTCCGCTAATGTCTTCTGTAAGAGGCGACTTATTACCACAATTTTCTTACCGAAAACTGCCGGTTGACCTATAGTCGGGATCCATGTTCGCTTGACAGCTCTGATCCATAATAAAGCTTCATCTTCGGGAATTTTAAACAAGGAAACACCGGCCGTGTTTGAGCTGCTAAAGGCTAAAAGGTTCCCACCTCCATCTTTTTACTTCGACTTCTCCATTATTAATTAAACAAATTGCAAAAGATTCAGCAACACAGATCTCCAGAATACTGTGTAATTATGCGATTAAAGCAGACTACTTATAGCTTGGATCGGGCTGGAAAATAACGTCCGCTACAACCCGAGACGTCAAACGCACGCGTCATCATACCGCGACGTTTTCAACACGACACTTAGCGGGAAATTTTAAATTGCAATTTAGTGAACTAAAAATGCTTTGCTCTGATCAGGGGGTACTTGAATTAAAAAAATGTTCACACCGGGTACATCACTGAAAAAAGGTTGAGATCCACTGTTCTAGTGCATCGCTTATTTTTCATTTTGTTAACCATCTGTCCGGCTGCACACGCTAAAAACAAGTAAAAAGGGAAGTATAATCAATTTATTGTCAGTGCGGTCTCAAAACCGATGTGTTTACTTTGTAACTAAATAAACTCAGTCTCAAAGAAATATAACCTGTGGAGGAAACATCCACATTTCGAAGAGTGCTTAGACTCTTAAAACTGCAGTCCTCCTCATTATGTCGTTGAGCTGTAGAAGGTGCTGGAAACTATAAGTAAGTAATATTGGCTGCATTTCAGATGGTTGTTAGTTCAAACAGACAAACAAACTAAAAAATTATATATATTTTTTCAGCGCTTTATAGACAAAATAGGTCAATCCCCGTTACCTTATTTGTCTCATTTTGTCCACCAAACATTTTATACTGTGCGTTAAAGCACAAAAGTGGCCTATTTTGATATTGACTTGTTACGGAGTGCTAATTTGGCACATTGGGTCACTGCATGAGTGCACGCTAATCGATGTTAACGAGCTATTTAGGCTAGATGTATGTAAATATTGCGTCATTATACCTCGGTTGTAGGTATATTTGAGCTCATTTAATTTCCCTTACTTAGGTTGGGTGTGTATTTAATTTATATTTGCATGTCTCATGACTTATTATCTGTATGTAGTACTGGCTGCATTTCAGATAGTTGTTAGTGTGCTATGTTGTTCCAGACCACAGCAAACATTACACAGCATGCAAATATTGTAATAAATGCATTAGAAGAAGACAGCCTGCCATTTCCTTTAACTCGGACACACGCATCTAAACCTTTGGCCATTAAAAGCCAGTCATTTCCAGGAGTTCTCACCCTTTGAGAAGTTTTACTAATGTTCTTCAATATCGTAAAAATGTGTTAAATAAATATTACATTTCAACATTTGTGTCAATGAAGATTTGCGTCAGCCTGCAACCTATAGTCATTTTGATAGTAGGCTAATATAGACACTTACATCATGCGTTGCCTTCATTATAACACTTGTATTATTTTTTGCAGCTCCAGACAGATTA
>NC_084623.1:12590918-12653418 GCF_033978795.1 Nerophis ophidion
ATCAGATATCCATACTTTTGCTTTTCAACCGATCAATCTAAATTTTTTTATATAGCCCTAAATCACGAGTGTCTCAAAAGGGCTGCGCAAGCCACAATGACATCCTTGGCTCAGATCTTGTCAGTGGTCTCCGTGTGTGCAGATGCACAATCTATTAACTCAGTCCCAGCTGTATGTGGGACTCTTAGGGACATTATTCAGAATTACCTCTTACATACACTACTTAAATGCTCTCACATAAACAACTGAAATCTTTTTCTCTCACACACACTACTGAAATGCTGTAAGAGTGTTTTCAGCCCCAGCTGTATGAGGGGCTGTTATGGACATTATTCAGAATTACCTCTTACAAAAACTACTTAAATGCTCTCACATAAACAACTGAAATCTTTTTCTCTCACACACACTACTGAAACACTCTTATACACACTACTGAAATGCTGTAAGAGTGTTTCAGTAGTGTGTATAAGAGTGTTTCAGTAGTGTGTGTGAGAGAAAAACATTTCTCTATATATACGCACGAGCACCCCCCGCGACCCCAAAGGGAATAAGTGGTGGATGGATATATATTATATATATATATATATATATATATATATATATATATATATATATATATATATATATATATATATATATATATATATATATATATATATATATATATATATATATATATATATATATATATATATATATATATATATATTATATATATATATGTAAATATGAGAATGATGCAATATATATATATACACATATATACATACATACATACATATGCTTCTCATTGTTTAATGAGAAGCATATTAAGTACAGTAAAAAAAAAACTTTACATACTAGCAGAATGTTTGATAATGCTAACTTGATTGGATCTGATTATAAAATGCTTTGTGATGAGGTGGCGACTTGTCCAGGGTGTACCCCGCCTTCCGCCGGATTGTAGCTGAGATAGGCGCCAGCGCCCCCGCGACCGCGAAAGGGAATAAGCGGTAGAAAATGGATGGATGGATGGATGGATGGATTTTCAAATTTTGGGTGTAAGTCTCCTGCTCAACACTAGAGGGCTTCAGAGGTGCTAACATATGTGTAGACCACATCCCTAGTGGTTCTGTCATCAAACAGTTTCCTCTTTTCTCTCCTCTCTCGGCATTAGAAAGGTCTCCCACCTTTTTGTGAGATGGTTGACTGTGTTTAGTTTGAAATCCAACATGCAACCGAGCAACCCAATTGAAAACAGTTTCCTGCATGCAGGGCATGAAGTGATGAATAGAACTGCAACCATCACATCGTCCACAGGCCAAATGCCAAAGCAAGCAAACCAGCGGAAGAAATGCTTATCAAGAAACACTCACAGAAAAGGGGCCACGCAGCAGTTGAGTGGTCATTTCCCCGCACACAAAGACCCCTCACAGGAGCTTAGCAAATGCTGCTTTGCGAGAATCCTAAGTCTGAGTACGGCAGATCAAGTCTGTGTTGTGGTTTAGACCCGGCTTTGAAGTCATTCAGAGGGAAGTCAATCATTCTGCGGAAAAAGACTCTGTGTTGTCATTTGTGATGAGGCATTTAGTCCTGCTATTTTTAATATGCCGCGGCATTTTTTTTTGTGTGTGTGTGTCAAAATTGTCCCCCGAGTCAACTCAAAAGTCAAGTTGAAAAAACGTAATAAATCCAACTTCAACACACAAGTTCGATATTTAAATCTCGTAAACAACTACCGCATTTTCCGGACCATAGGGCGCACAGGATTATAAGACACACTGCCGTTGAATTATTTATTTTTGATAATTCTTCATATATAAAGCGCACTGGATTATTAGGCGCATTAACGGAGTCGTATTATTATAATTTTTTTAATGAATGTAAAACACTTCCTTGTGGTCTACATAACATGTAATGGTGGTTCTTAGGTCAAAATGTGGCATGAATGACTGTGGAGAGGTGGAGCCGACAGGCCGACGGCGGGGCAGGGCATGCTGGAACCCTGCCTAAAATGGCGGCAAGAAGGCGGAGAATGCGGCGGAGCGGAGAGGCGGGGCGTGCCGAGAGCGACGCCGCCGCAATCTGATTCAGGTGTGTTGATCACGCACCGGCACACGATTGACTTATCTACCATGAATTGATTAACGTGGACCCCGACTTAAACAAGTTGAAAAACTTATTCGGGTGTTACCATTTAGTGGTCAATTGTACGGAATATGTACTGTACTGTGCAATCTACTAATACAAGTATCAATCTCCTAGCAGAGTATAAAAGGGGAGAAGGAGGAAAGATCAGAAAGGAGTTGGAGAGCCGGCAAGAGCGATCAAAGAGCAACAAAGAGCGAGCCATAGAAGAGGACGAGAACGACGGCGGCTGGAAGAGCGGACCGGAGAGCGAGACACGAAGGAGCGAGCAGTGGGAGCAAGGACGACGAAAAGACATCTGCCTTTATTGAAAAATAAAAGAGTCAGACCTGCTCAAAGGCTTGTCCTTCCTGGTTGGTCCACTGAACCCGCACGACGACAGCAAGGAACTGTCACGATGATTTTTTACAGATCATTTTCAAGCCGCTTTTAGACAGTCGCTTCAGGATGCGTAATTTTTTGGGCGGTCTTATTGACGTGGCTCACCTTCGGCAATGTCTTCTCCCCGTCATCTTTGTTGTAGCGGTGTAATGTGCAAGGACGGAAGTGGAAGAAATGTCAAAAGATGGAGCTAAATGTTTTAATGAAATTTCTTAATTAGTTAAATCAATAACGGAGCAGCATCTTCTCATACGAAAACAACAACAATGCCGGAAATGTGTCCCGTGAAAAACCATCCCGCTGGAACGCTTTAATAACTAAAGTTCCTTGGGTGAATAATGTAAACTCACTACATCGGTATGTTTTAGCGCTTTCATGGCGAGTTTACTGACAGATATAAGTAAGAACTTTTCACTACTTTATATTAGAAATGGCAACAGCAGAGGATGAATATCCCATAACAAGAAGCTCATCGGCCTCCAAAGAAGGACCCATGCAATCTTTCAGGAATTATGCAGATCCCAAAAATAGATCAGCAGGTATCAGAATGTAAGAAGAGTTGCTTTTGCATAATATTGCGAAACACCTTATACACACACCACAATAATACTCGAATGTTGAAGCACAGTACAATCCATCAAGTGGCTTCATAGCTCACCAAAGTCGTACTAAAACATTTTGATGGATTTTTAAACGCTGTGTGTAATGTTCTATATTTTCAATTGAAAAAAAAAAATTGTTTGTTGGCTGCAGGATTAGGTCTCTGCTTTTTGCAGATGATGTGGACCTAATGGCTTCATCCAGCCAGGATCTTAAGCTCTAACTGGATCGGTTCGTAGCAGAGTGTGAAGCGACCGGGATGAGAATCAGCACCTCCAAGTCCGAGTCCATGGTTCTCGCCCGGAAAAGAAGGAGGAAACAATGCCCCAAGTGGACGAGTTCAAGTACCTCGGAGTCTTGTTCACGAGTGAGGAAAGAGTGGATCTTGAGATCGACTGGCGGATCGGTGCGGCGTCTTCAGTAATGCGGACGCTGTGTCGATCCGTTGTGGTGAAGAAGGAGCTGAGCCGGAAAGCAAAGCTCTCAATTTACCGGTCGATCTACGTTCCCATCCTCACCTATGGTCATGAGCTTTGGGTTATGACCAAAAGGACAAGATTACGGGTACAAGCGGCCGAAATTAGTTTCCTGCACCGGTTGGCGGGGCTCTCCCTTAGAGATAGGGTGAGAAGCTCTGCCATCCGGGAGGAACTCAAAGTAAAGCCGCTGCTCCTCCACATGGAGAGGAGCCAGATGAGGTGGCTCGGGCATCTGGTCAGGATGCCACCCGAACGCCTCCCTAGGGATGTGTTTAGGGCACGTCCAACCGGTAGGAGGCCACGGGGAAGACCCAGGACAAGTTGGGAAAACTATGTCTCCCGGCTGGCCTAAGAACTGTTGCGTTTGGAACAGATGTTCCTCCGAGGGAATTTAAGTTTCTTGTCAATCCCAAGTTCTTTTGATGACACATAAACTGATTTTAAATGATAACCCAGAACAGAATAGGTATTTGGGTCATCATACCTAGACGTTTCAGCAGGATATTTCGACTGCGAATTTGAAAATTGTAATTTAGTAAACCAACCCGGCCGTATAAGCATGTGTTGCAATGTTAATATTTCATCATTGATATATAAACTATCAGACTGCGTGGTCGGTAGTAGCGGGTTTCAGTAGGCCTTTAACTTTTGTCGGGGGTGTCCCGATTTGATATTTATATCGGTTTGATATCAGCAAACAACAAGTACCATATTTTTCGGTATATTAATAACTGCAATGAGGTGGCGACTTGTCCGGGGTGTAACCCGCCTTCCGCTTGAATGCAGATGAGATGGGCTCCAGCACCCACAGCGACCAAGCAGTAGAACACGGATGGATGGATGTATGGATGGGGTTAATATGACTCAAACAACATGGCCTTTAATCAGATTAAATAGTTTAACCTCTAGTTGTGTGCAGCGTAAAAGTAATTCACTCCGACACATCTTGTAAAAATTTATTTTGAACGTGACATTAACGTGAGTTTTACTCTCCAAAACCAAATGAGAACATGCGGACCGAAGGACATCCAATATGATCTTAAAAGACCTTGAGCGGCCGTGCAGAAGCGAACGCAAGCACACAAAAGGCGCGAGAATTTATGGATGTATTTACATAATCCCCCATTTAACATAGATATCCTCCCTGTGACCCCCATCACTGCCTCTTTGCATCTCCGCAGGACCGTGATGGCACACATGCATAGGTTGAGGAGGGGGGTGCGGAAGGCAATTGGCGAGGCTTCAACTGCAGATGGAATTGCCAGTTATATATCTCCACGCTGGACATATTTATGCCCGGAGACGCTCGCTTCCCCCCCCCTCCCTGCCTGTTCATCACGGCTACTGGCAGGTGCTAGACGGGGTGTTTCTGAAGGGTATGGTGCGAGCAATAACAAGAATAATAAAACAATAAAAGGCTCGACTACTGCAACGCACTTCTTGTCGGGATCCCCAGCAAGAACATCCAGAAGCTGCGATACATACGGAATAGTGCTGCTAGGATCCTGATGAGAGTGCGGAAATATCACACCAACTCTAAAATCCCTTCGCTGGCTTCCTGTTCCACTCAGGATTGAATATCAATCAATGTCAATCAATCAATGTTTATTTATATAGCCCCAAATCACAAATGTCTCACAGGACTGCACAAATCATTACGAGTACGACATCCTCGGAAGAACCCACAAAAGGGCAAGGAAAACTCACACCCAGTGGGACGCCAGTGACAATGCTGACTATGAGAAACCTTGGAGAGGACCTCAGATGTGGGCAAACCCCCCCCCCCCCTCTAGGGGACCGAAAACAATGGATGTCGAGCGGGTCCAACATGACACTGTGAAAGTTTAATCCATAGTGGCTCCAACACAGCCAAGAGAGTTCAGTTCAAGCGGATCCAAGACAGCAACGAGAGTCCCGTCCGAAGGAGACCATCTCAAGCGGAGGCGGATCAGCAGCGTAGAGATGTCCCCAACCGATACACAGGCGAGCGGTCCATCCTGGGTCCTGACGAGCGGTCCATCCTGGGTCTCGACTCTGGACAGCCAGTACTTCATCCATGGTCATCGGACCGGACCCCCTCCACAAGTGAGGGGGGGACATAGGAGAAAGAAAAGAAGCGGCAGATCAACTGGTCTAAAAAGGAGGTCTATTTAAAGGCTAGAGTATAGAGATGAGTTTTAAGGTGAGACTTAAATGCTTCTACTGAGGTAGCATCTCGAACTGTTACCGGGAGGGCATTTCAGAGTACTGGAGCCCGAACGGAAAAATGCTCTATAGCCCGCAGACTTTTTTTGGGCTCTAGGAATCACTAATAAGCCGGAGTCTTTTGAACGCAGATTTCTTGCCGGGACATATGGTACAATACAATCGGCAAGATAGGCTATATAAAGTATAAACTAAAATATAAAGTCTCCCTACTAACTCACCAGTGCCTCCATGGAAATGGCCCCCCTCTCCTTCAAAGAACTACTCACCCCCAAATCCTCCACACGACACCTCCGCTCCAAACAGGCTAACCTCCTCCAACCTCCAAGGACAAAGTTACGAACTATGGGAGACCAGGCTTTCTGCTTACCAGTCTGTGGAACGCTCTCCCTGACCACCTGAGGGCACCACAGACTGTGAATGCTTTTAAAAAAGGATTAAATGTCGCGTGCGCGACGCATTTTGGATGAGTGAAGTGTCACCCCCCGGATGCTACAGGACTGGAGCAGACAGGATTGCAGGTAGGAGCTTGTTTTAATATAAAAATATAACAAAATAACATTTGTACAAAAGGGTAAAGAAAAGGCGTGCCTACGCACGGAAGCGAAATGCTAACAGTTAGCAAGAGTCGAGTTGAAAAGTCCACAGAAGGGCGAGCAGAGCGCGCGGAAGCTAATCTAGGGACTTAGCGAGGTAAATACAAAGGAGTATCAAACGCAACTGTTGCATAGAGTAAACAGAACGGCCAGAAAGAACTAAGGTAACAGGCGGTCTTAAATAGTAACATAACAATCCAAAACAGGTGTGCGTCAGGCGCCAGTGCAGGTGGAACAAATGAAGTCGCCATGGTGATGAATATAAACTAGGAAGTGCTCAAACAAAGGGATCGGCAGAGGTCAGAAATGATCAAAACACAAAAAGGGATACAAACATGAACTCGAGATGTGATCCAGGAACCGGATCACAACATTAAAGGCCTACTGAAACCCACTACTACCGACCACGCAGTCTGATAGTTTATATATCAATGATGAAATATTAACATTGCAACACATTTATCAAGATAAAAAAATAATATCAAAAGTCAAATTACGGGATGTTATTCATGTAGTTTGCTCATTAGTTAGTGCATGTGCCTCATAATATGAAGGTCCTGAGTAGTCCTGGGTTCAATCCCGGGTTCGGGATCTTTCTGTGTGGAGTTTGCATGTCCTCCCCGTGACTGCGTGGGTTCCCTCCGGGTACTCCGGCTTCCTCCCACCTCCAAAGACATGCACCTGGGGATAGGTTGATTGGCAACACTAAAATTGGCCCTAGTGTGTGAATGTGAGTGTGAATGTTGTCTGTCTATCTGTGTTGGCCCTGTGAGGAGGTGGCGACTTGTCCAGGTTGTACGCAGCCTTCCGCCAAATTGTAGCTGAGATAGGCCCCCTGCCACCCCAAAAGGAATAAGCGGTAGAAAAAATGGATGGATGGATGGTTTTTCAATGTATTATTTAGTTATTTAATTTGTATAACTGAAATATTTCAATTACTAGTCCGTTCAACTTTGAGTGTCACAAATTTCCTACCATAAAAAAGCATTGTTTAAAAAAAAAAAAAAAAAAATGTGTGGAGTTTGCATGTCCTCCCCGTGACTGCGTGGGTTCCCTCCGGGTACTCCGGCTTCCTCCCACTTCCAAAGACATGCACCTGGGGATAGGTTGATTGACAACACTAAAATTGGCCCTAGTGTGTGAATGTGAGTGTGAATGTTGTCTGTCTGTGTTGGCCCTGCGATGAGGTGGCGACTTGTCCAGGGTGTATGCAGCCTTCCGCCAAATTGTAGCTGAGATAGGCCCCCTGCGACCCCAAAGGGAATAAGCGGTAGAAAATGGACGGATGGATGGTTTTTCAATGTATTATTTAGTTATTTAATTTGTATAGCTGAAATATTTCAAATACTAGTCCGTTCAACTTTGAGTGTCACAAATTTCCTACCATAAAAAAGCATTGTTTTTAAAAAAAAAAAAAAAAATGGGCACCAATTTGGTACTAGCATCATTTCAATAATACCGATTTGGCACTAGTATCGGTTAAAATGTAAACAAGATGATCCGTACTAATGAGTATTTATCTTTGCATGTAGAATAAATAATGTTGCGCTCAAAACAAAAAACAAAGCCCACAAGACAAAGCGCCTCATTAACTTGTAATGTAACATTTAGAAGATTAAGTGACACCCTTGCACATATTAGTCAATATGACACCTCATTATCTAACTGGACGCGTGAACGATCGATGGTTACACAATATTTGAACATGTCCACATGTTGTAGTAATAATACGCTGTCAAACGACCATTGAAATGAAAGCACGGCGTTTGATAAGTTGCATGGTCGCTTCATATAAGGAATAGGACCGTCAAAAACCTATTTTCTGGACTTTAGAGCGCACCTTTATATAAGCCACACCCACTACATTTTTATAAAAAAATATATTTTCCATACATTAGCCACACCGGACTGTAAGCCACAGATGTATACGAAATGAAATATGTACATATTTTTATTTACATACCTTGATTGTTTCAAAACGGTGTGTGTGTGACAAGGCAGTAAAACGGCTGATCCAACAAAACAGAAGACATCGTCATGGACCCCGCAAGCTGCGGAAGCTCGCTCTCCAATCAGCTTAACACACACGATAACGCCATGGTGTTGTTTTGTTGACTATACTGAGGAATTTGTGAAACTGTAACAATACGAAAATAATGCCATTGAAAGTTAATAGTACTAGCACAGATGCTTGTAAACGTGTTAGCATATTGGCTAATGCTACAAACCTTACCAGTACCAATATGCATGAAACCACTCCCACAGACATCACACAAGGGACGGTTTAGTAAATATCAATAGTTGTGGTTATATTGCAAAATGTTGTGCAGACGTTGCCCTCTAGTGGGTTCTTCAGACCACTGCACACTGCAAGGGTAGCCAGGAATTTCCGTGTATAACTCTGTTTTATTTTCATAACGCTTTGCTTTTCAGCAAAAAGTGTCTTTGTCGGCTGCGTCCGCTCAGCGGCACCTCCATCCCCGACTAGCTCGTCTCATTACGGCTGCTGCTAATAAAGGCGACAGGTGATTTATTAACAAGGCTCACCAAGGCCATTAACGCGCCTGTCGCTGTCTTTGAGGCCGGTCCTGGCATACCACGTTCCGCGGCAGGTCCGCAGGCCACGCCCCCCTCCACAATATCGTTGCAATGTGGTGCTTCCATTAAATTCTGAGTTAATGATTATTTTCCCAAAAATATGTAGTTTCACATTTACAAAATTAAACACTTTGCTTTTCAGCAAAATGTCTTTGTCGGCCGCGTCCGCTCAGCAGCACCTCCAACCCCGACTAACGTCTCATCACGGCTGCTGCTAATAAAAGGCGACAGGTGATTAACGCACTTGTCGCTGTCTTCGAGGCCGTTCCTGGCACACCTTGTTCTACGGCAGGCCCGCAGGCCACGCCCCCCTCCACAATATCGTTGCAATGTGGTGCTTCCATTAAATTATGAGTTAATGATTATTTTCCCAAAAATATGTAGTTTCTCATTTACAAAATTAAACACATTGCTTTTCAGCAAAATGTCTTTGTCGGCTGCGTCCGCTCAGCAGGACCTCCAACCCCGACTAACTCGTCTCATCACGGCTGCCGCTAATAAAGACGACAGGTGATTAGATAACAAGGCCCATCTGGGCCTTTTAAGCACCTGTCGTCTTCGAGGCCGGTCCTGGCACACCTTGTTCCACGGCAGGCCCGCAGGCCACGCCACCCTCCACATTATCGTTGCAATGTGGTGCTTCCATTAAATTATGAGTTAATGATTATTTTCCCAAAAATATGTAGTTTCTCAGTTACAAAATTAAACACTTTGCTTTTCAGCAAAATGTCTTTGTCGGCTGCGTCCGCTCAGCAGTACCTCCAACCCCGACTAACTCGTCTCATCACGGCTGCCGCTAATAAAAACGACAGGTGATTAGATAACAAGGCCCACCTGGGCCATCTACGCACCTATCGCTGTCTTCGAGGCCGGTCCTGGCACACCCCGTTCCACGGCAAGCCTGAAAGCCACGCCCCCCTCCACATGTTGCTTGGAGGGATTAATGAAAAATGAAGAATCCATAAGAGTAGAAACGCTATCAATTTCTAGGAGACGGACTAGCAATTTATACTTCCGGTTGAAAGCACAGAACAGAGGGAAATACTGTCGAGGCTCACCCCGCAGCACCTACAGTGAGCAAAGTCGTCCAAAAGATGGCGCCAAAGCACAAAAACAATCACACACATTTTCAGTGTCTCTGCTTATTTTTAATCAAGACTATGTCATGATCCGTGATCCGGATCAGGTTTTGTTTAGTTATGTTTTGTTCGTTTTGGAATCCCTTAGTTCCTGTTTTGTCACTTTGGTGTATTCCTGATCTTGATCCTGTGCTAAGCTGTTATCCTAGCTTGTGCGATCGGCACATTTTTCTTGGTTTGTGTCTCTCTTTTGGTAGTATTATGATTAAATGATCATCTCCTACCTCACGCTGTCGTCCGGAGCTGTCCGTCCTGCATTCCGGGAGAACAAACCCCGACCCGACCACTCCACCTCGTGACGGTTGCATACCGCAAACAATGAAGCCACCCCGACGTGAATAAATAGCTCTCTGATTAGTGCTCAACAGCAGGTGAACGTGCAGAGCACTAATCAGAGGCAGGTGAAACCAATTAGTACCCATGGAAACCAAAACAAAACACCCAAAGTGCACAAAACAGGAACTAAGGGAGTCCAAAACTAACATAACAACTAAACAAAACATGATTCGGATCACGGATAAAGACAGACAGACTATTAGTTAAACGAAAAACATTACAGCTTTTAGTGAAGAAAAATCCATCAATTAGTTGTGTAGAGGTTGTGTAAATTTTTAGCCACAGGGTTCAAAGCGCAGGAAAAACGTGTACGTTATCTAATTACATGGGAACCTGTCTTTACAAACTTTTTATTTACAAACTTTTCAATTTGAGAAATTTTAGTTCCAGCCAAACGTGTCTGCTCATGCAACCCATCTCTTTATGTATGAACGCCTCATTCATTCATTCATTCATTTTGTGTCTCATATGCAGCCATTTTGTGCCTTAGGGCAGTGGACCAGGGACCAGTATCGGTCCGTGACACTTTTGCTGCCGGGGCGCACAGAAACATTAATTGAATCATAAACTAGGGCATTTTCTTCAAATTATCTTCCGCCAGTCCCACTAAACACACCAATAAGCTTGTTAATTGATGTATATTACAACTATTTTATTATAGTACATGGGACAATGTATATCAATGGACATATAATATGTTAATGTGCCAGATTGTAGCCAAAGGCTAATTTTTTGGGGCTGTTTTTATCTGCAACGCGTAGAAAGCCGGTCCGTGAAATTAACGCATACATTAAACCGGTAACTGGTGGAAAAAAGGTTGGGGAACCCTGCCTTAGGGCGCAGCATTTTTGGAAAGGCCGTACAGTACACGACTAATCCCTTCAGCGTCTGTGCCTTTTTCATGTTTTTTCCCCCCTTTGACAAGTTTTAGCCATGTCGCTAACTCAATCTGAGGCCCCAAAATACAACAGACCGTTAAGGAAAGAAAGAAGCAATTGCAAGGAGTATATTCATGGCGCTCTCAAGTAGAGATGTCCGATAATATCAGCAGTCCGATATTATCGTCCGATAAATGCCTTAAAATGTAATATCGGAAATTATCGGTATCGGTTTCAAAAAGATTTATGACTTTCTAAAACGCCACTGTGTACAGGGACGTAGGGAGAAGTACAGAGCTGTCAGAGTTTGTTGTTGATGCACAGAAGGAGGGATGCATTTTGCAGGAAAACATGATTTAATCTAAAACACTAAGACAAAAACAAACAAAGGGTACAAACAAAAAGCGCGCACGTGGGCGGATAACAAACAAAAAAGCCTAGCGTGGAAACAAACAGGTATCGAGCAGGAAACAAAGTCGTACTTATAATATGAAAAAAAACAGTAAGCTACAAACCACTATCAAATATAGCTTAACACAACGCTGCATTGACACGACACGACAGGTAGCATCAACAAGAGCAACATCGACAAGACAATAATCCAGCACTGACTGGAGGACAAAAGCAGGTACAAATAGGAGTGGGCTGATTGACACCAGGTGTGGCCAGGTGCCAATTAGCCACAGCTGAGGTGAAACAGAGCTCAGGGAGAAAGACAGGCAACTCTTAAAATAAGAGCGTTGACAGGAACTAAAAACAGGAAATACTAAACACACACAGAGGAAAAACTAAAACACAAACAAACTGTCAGGGGCAAGCCTGACAAGAGCGCCAATAAACCTTAAAGGCTCTGCCTTTGCGTGCCGGTCCAATCACATAATATCTACAACTTTTCGCACACACAACTGAATGCAAACCATACTTGGTCAACAGCCATACAGGTCACAGAAGGTGGCCGTATAAACAACTCTAACATTGTAACAAATATGCGCCACACTGTGAAGCCACACCAAACAAGAATGTCAAACACAATTCAAGAAAACATCCGCACCGTAACACAACATAAACACAACAGAACAAATATCCAGAATCCCTTGCTGCTACCCTTAATCCCCCCACCTCAACCCGCCCGCCCACCTCAACCTCCTCATGCTTTCTCAGGGAGTGCATGTCCCAAATTCCAAGCTGCTGTTTTGAGGCCTGCTAAAAAAAATCCAGTGGTGGGATCAAAAAAAAAAAATCAGGCATAAAAATGTGTTAACTACCCGACTGCATATATCGGTTGATATCGGAATCGGTAATTAAAGTTGGACAATATCGGAATATCGGCATCTCTACTCACGTACAGTATCGAAGGGCCATTCAAATCAAGTAATTTCCAAGAGTTATCTCACCCGAGCAGCCTCCATTTTGTTAATGTTTTCCAACGTAAAATGTAAAAAATAAATATTACAATTTCCAAATTTCTGTCAACGAAGATTTGTCTCAGCCTGCGACACATAGTCATTTTGATATTAGGCTGATATTGTCAGAACGGAGGCAATGGTGTGGTTTGTTTTCCCGGAATGCAAAGAAAAGTGACGGGACATGGCGTGAAGGTAAAGACATAATTTAATTTATCTATAAAAAGAAAAAGTGCAAACTAAAGGCGGAGAACAAACTTGGCTAAAAAAAAAAAAAAAAACTACCACAAAGGCAAAACAAAGGATATGAAACAAAAGACTCGCTAAACATGACATGAATAAACAAAACTTACTTGGAAGGAAATGAGGAGAGCGATACGTAACCAGAGTGAACAGAGCATGGAGTTTTTTAAGTCTCGTCTTATGACCCACTTTTATTCTTTGGCTTTTAACACTACGTGAGTTGTGTGGTCCTCTGTTCTCTGTTGTCCTCTGTGTTTTTTATACACTTTCATTTCTATTTTACTGTTTTAATTGATTTCACCCTTTAAAATAGTTTTTAATCATATTTGTTTTTATTGGTTTTATTCTTTGGCTTTTAACACTACGTGAGTTGTGTGGTCCTCTGTTGTCCTCTGTGTATTTTATACACTTTGATTTCTATTTTACTGTTTTAATTAATTGTATCCTTTAAAATAGTTTTTAATCATATTTGTTTTTATATTGTTTATATATATATATATATATTTTACAATTGATTTTAACACGGCTGTGCAGCACTTTGGAAACGTTATTGTTGTTTAAATGTGCTATATAAATAAAGTGGATTGGATTGGATTGGAACAACAACAATGACGCCAGGCCGCCTGCCTGGCAACTACAAGCTTTAATAATAGTGACATGATTGAAGTTAAAGTACCAATGATTGTCACACACACACTAGGTGTGGTGAAATGTGTCCTCTGCATTTGACCCACTTGATCACCCCCTGGGAAGTGAGGGGAGCAGTAGGGAGCAGTGGGCATCAGCGGTGCCGCGCCCGGGAATCATTTAGGGTGATTTAACCCCCAATTCCAACCCAACACAGGTGCCTAAGTCCTAAAGAAATCAGTTGTGTAAGTCCAAATGAGTACAGGTGAAACCAATGAGTTGTCATGGAAACAAAACAAGGGAGTGGAAAAACAGGAACTAATGGAGTCTTGAAGTACCATAACACAACATGATCACAAAACATGACAAATATAGCTGATATAGACACTTACATCATGCTTTGTCTTCATTATTACACTTATATTAGGCTTTAATTTATTTTTAATTTTTTGGTCCAATATGGCTCTTTCAACATTTGGTGTTGCCGACCCTTGCCTTAGGGTGAGGATGAGGATGCGTTCCTCCTCTTAAAAAGAGCCACAACTTGTCCTTTGGGGTTTGAAAGAGATGTACTGACGTCTCATAAATCTGTGGGCTGCACATCTACCGCGTGGTGTGGGAGTCCTCCAAAGCAAGGGCTAAAGCGAGCACTGGCAATCAGCTATTTTACAGCGTTTTCCCCCCATTTATCACGGATGATCGGTGAGCTCATAGGTGTCCTGCGGCAGAATGACCTCCGGCGACCCCTTACCGCAGTCGACAAAGAAGTCTGCACGGCTTTAAATGCTCCATTTTACGGGAGCACGGAGTGGATATTTTGGTATTAATAACACACATCGTGCTGGTGTTTACGGCAATAAGGTGCATAAGAGGGTGAGAAACAACCCCTTTATGCTCAACACTGATTATTAGACACAGCTACAGGTGAGTTCACACCTCACGGGTTTGCAAATTCACCACAATTCTCAATTTATACTTCATTTTGAGTATGCTTACATCTTTGTTTTATAGTTTTTTTTCCTCAAGCGGTAAAGGGGAATGTGGATGGGGGTGTGGCCAGCGGGCCTGCAGCGAAGCAAGGGGTGCCAGGACCGGCCTCGAAGTCAGCGACAGGTGGGTAGATGGCCCACCTGGGCCTTGTTATCTAAACACCTATCACTCTGTATAAGCAGCAACCGGGAGGAGGGACGGGGTTGGAGCTGGAGTGAGAGCGAGAGTATGACAGACACAGACAGATAACTGCTGAAAAGCAACACAGACTGTATTTGGAAAAAAATGTTTATCTATATTGTGAACCTGAACCGGGCTCTCATGTCGGTGTGCGGTGGTCATAAGAACCCACTGGGGGGCAATCTCCACAGGGAACACTACTGTTTTTCTCTTTTCTGTGAGGTCTATATAGTAAAAAACTGTTAGGAAGAAGCAGCTAAAATTAAGCTAATAGGGACTGACATACTGGCCTGTGAAGCCCTATAAAAAAAATTCCATCAATGTTTGATATAGTGAATTCTTGGGCACCACAAAATTCGATTCGATTTTTGGGTGTAATGATTCAATTCGGTATCAGTTCTTGATTCAAAATCAACACTTTTTTAATGCCATTAGGTGCCAGTTCTATGATTAAATACATACCTCCATAAAATACACAATCAATTACTATATTACTTAAAAGAAAACCGGTTTTGTTTAATACAATTCTATTCAAACAATTGATAAAGTCAAATAGAAAAAAGGCCAAAAGAGAAGTATCCAAGACTTCTCTTTTTTAAAGTAAATATGGACATTTATATCCACGATATAATTTGCCTAAATAAATAAATAAATACAATTGATTTGGAATTTTTCTAATTTTCTTTTAAATTGATCAAGAATAGATACAAATAAGAATCGCATTTAATTTGAAAATCGACCCCTAGTAAGTATATATATATATCAAGTACTTTCATGATAACGTGCAATACTTAACAGTATTTCAGTCGTTTAAATATTACCGGACCTTCGTTACTGAGTACATTGATTTTATAGAGCGCATGTCAAAGAATGCTATGTATTTTAACAAAACCAACAGTAAAGACAGCAAGTTTTTTTTTTTGCTACCACTTATGGCAGACTATGAGAAAGCCTAAGACGAGTACCGTGGGACAAAATGGGGATCAGCAACGTATCTTTTTGAGCCTGAACATAAGGAGGATGACCTACAAATTTTACAAGCTGAGTATTGAGCAGATCAAGCTATAGTTATACACTAAATAGCATTATTGCTAAACAAGAAATACAAATAACAAAACGGTAACTTAAAATGTTCAACTGATGGGAGGGTTGTATCTTTCACTTTTGTTTCCCGTTTAGATGATACATTCAACATAATCCTCAAATGCTGGGATGAAACAAGCATCTTGACGCATCTTCCTCGCAATGTTCTCAGGTCTAAATGGAATTTCAAAGTTGACCAACTAAAACCTTCTACAATACAGGTGTGACGCATGATTGTTAATCAAGCAAAACATTTTAAAAACTCAGTAGTTATCTTACCTCTCTGTGAGCAAGGTGCGGTATAAGTAAAAAAGTAGTTCTTTGTTGTAAACTTTTTTAACAATGTCGCTTTAACTTGGTTAATATTTTTTGGGAGTTTTTTAGAGGGTTTCATAGGAGGAATACAAGACCTAGTAGATGACTCCCATGACCTGGAGTGTTTGCTGCCTCTTGCTTGCAGTTTTTCACTATTCAAAAGGCACAAAAAAAGAGTAAGACGCGTGTTCTTATCTCACATAAGGATTGTAATTGATGGCAAAAAAAAAAAAAATCCCCAAAATGGAGGATGAATGTCCCATAACAAGAAAATAGAGAAAAAGAAGAAGCTTATCGACCACAGTTTGGTACGGACTACAAAGGCGGACGCACGCAATTTTTTACGATTTATGCAAATCCCAAATACAGATCAGCAGGTACCAGAAGGTAAGAAAAGTGGCTTTTGCATAAAATTGCGAAACAAAACACCAGATAATATGTGTTACCTTATACACACATAATAATACTTGTATGTTTAATGCACCGACAATCCATCCAGCGGTGCGGTTTCATAGCTTACCAAAGTCGTACTAAAACATTGTGAGAGATAATTTGAGCGCCTTTTGTAATTTTCTATATTTTCAATGTAACATATAAAATGTTGGTGTTGTTTACCTGAGACTAGAGATGTCCGACTGCCGATATTTTCGGCCGATAAATGCTTTAAAATGTAATACTGGAAATTATCGGTTTCAAAAAGTTAAATTTATGACTTTATAGGCACTGCCTTTGCGTGCCGGCCCAGTCAGACAATACCTACAGCTTTTCACACACACAAGTGAATGCAACGCATACTTGGTCAACAGCCATACAGATCACACTGAGGGTGGCCCTATAAACAACTTTAACACTGTTTCAAATATGCGCCACACTGTGAACCCACACCAAACAAGAATGACAAACACATTTCGGGAGAACACCCGCACCGTAACACAACATAAACACAACAGAACAAATACCCAGAAACCCTTGCAGCACTAACGCTTCCGGGACACTACAATATACCCCCACCTCAACCCTGACCGCACACCTCAACCTCCTCATGCTCTCTCAGGGAGAGCATGTCCCAAATTCCAAGCTGCTGTTTTGAGGCATGTTTGGTTAATGCATCTAGCGGAGCATCACAACAAAATTAGGCATAATAATGTGTTCATTCCACGAATGTATATATCGGTATCGGTTGATATCGGTATTGGTAATTTAGAGTTGGACATAGAGTATCGGCAAAAAAGTCATCATCGGACATCTCTACTTGAGACCCATTATAGTGCACCCTACACGTATCTCTTATGTTTGACTGCCATCTACTGGCCCCACTTATCATTACACCATGTACCAAATAAAATAGCTTTGAGGTGGGTGAGCTCAACCAAAATTATTCCTTACATTAGACGCACCGGGTTATTAGGTGCACTGTCGAGTTTTGAGGGGGGGAAAAAGGACTTAAAGTGTGCCTTATAGTCCAGAAAATACAGTAGTTAAAAGTATTAAAAATACATTTGTTTTTTTGTGTCACTTTTGATATGGTTTTGTTACGGTTTGCATGTTTGTTTGTTTTTCCGCATCTGGCTTTCTTCTTCTTTTTTAAGTGTGAACGGTGGAGAGATCCTCGGGAGGTGATCTTGTGATATATATATATATATATATATATATATATATATATATATATATATATATATATATATATATATATATATATATATATATATATATATATATATATATATATATATATACACACATACACACAATATCTGAGTATTTTTTTACATTAATGTCTATCAATCAATCAATCAATCAATGTTTATTTATATATCCCCAAATCACAAATGTCTCAAAGGACTGCACAAATCATTACGACTACAACATCCTCGGAAGAACCCCTATGCTGTAAACCTTGAGTTGTTAAAGTTCAAGTGCACTTCCTCAAGTGTGCATGTGAGTGTGTAGGAGTGGATGTGTGCCTGTATGTGTCAAGACTAGGACTACGGTGTGGATTATTTTCCCGAGGTGCGAAGCGACTGGATCGGACATGGCGTGAAGGGAATAACATCTTTTAATTTTAACACTCAAATGTACTACAAAACCAAAGAGTATAAACAACAACTCGCACAAGGCAGAACTACGGACATAGAACAAAACTTGCAAACTATGGCATGAATAAAGAAAACTTACTTGTAACGAGAAAAGGTCATGAAAAAGAGCAGCATGAATAACAAGGGTGTATAGAGGGTGACTGCCTGGCAACTACAGGCTTAAATAGTGATGTGGTGATCGACAACAGGTGCATGATTCTAAATGAATCAGGTGCTTGACATGAGGACAGGTGAAAACTAATGGGTTGTCATGGAAACAAAGCAGGGAGTGAAAAAATAGGAACTGACAAAATGCCAAAAACCAAACAGAACATAGCCAAGCTAAACATGATCACCAGGACCTGACAGTATGAAGGGTTTGTGTGTGCAAAGTATGACTGTCAAATGTCATATTAACTGTAAAATACAATAAAATATATTTGCAAAACATTTTTTAAATATAACCTCGGCTTGTTTTTAATGAACACTTAGGCCTTCTACGCTACTGTATTTCAATGTTGCTCATCATGGTGGTACTTTAAGAGCTAAGTGTTTTCTGAGGTTTCATTGGTTTGGTTTCATCCACTTGTGAACGGTATATACATCCATCCATTTTCTACCGCTTATTCCCTTTGTGGGTCGCGGGGGGCGCTGGCACCTATCTCAGCTACAATCAGGCGGAAGGCGGGTTACACGCTGGACAAGTCGCCACCTCATCGCAGGGCCGACACAGTATATACATGGGCACAAATAGACAAAAATCTTTTTTCCATCCATCCATCCATCCATTTCTAAACGCTTATTCCCTTTTGCGGTCGCGGGCGCCTATCTCAGCTACATCCGGGCGGAAGGCGGGTTACACGCTGGACAAGTCGCCACCTCATTGCAGGGTCAACACAGTATATACATGGGCACAAATAAACAAAAATCTTTTTTCCATCCATCCATCCATTTCTACCGCTTATTCCCTTTTGGGGTCGCGGGCGCCTATCTCAGCTACATCCGGGCGGAAGGCGGGGTACACCCTGGACAAGTCGCCACCTCATCGCAGGGCCGACACAGTATATACATGGGCACAAATAAACAAAAATCTTTTTTCCATCCATTTGTAAGGCTTATTCCCTTTTGGGGTCGCGGGCGCCTATCTCAGCTACATCCGGGCGGAAGGCGGGTACACCCTGGACAAGTCGCCACCTCATCGCAGGGCCAACACAGTATATACATGGGCACAAATAAACCAAAATATTTTTTCCATCCATCCATCCATTTCTAACGCTTATTCCCTTTTGCGGTCGCGGGCGCCTATCTCAGCTACATCCGGGCGGAAGGCGGGGTACACCCTGGACAAGTCGCTACCTCATCGCAGGGCCAACACAGTATATACATGGGCACAAATAAACAAAAATCTTTTTTCCATCCATCCATCCATTTCTAACGCTTATTCCCTTTTGCGGTCGCGGGTGCCTATCTCAGCTACATCCGGGCGGAAGGCGAGGTACACCCTGGACAAGTCGCCACCTCATCGCAGGGTCTTTTTTTTCCCCCGCCTACATCTAAAACCGGCATGGATCGGATCGAGAAAATGACAACAGTACCTAAAGAGAACAAAAAAAATCCCTGTGAAGTGTTTTGGTTAGGATTTTGAAGGTAACAATGTTGCAAGCCTCTAAGATGTTACAATGTATGAAAAGAGAACCGATAGGTGTGTGTGTGTGTGTGTGTGTGTTTCCCAGGGGAAGCTGATCATCCTGTTTGACTAAGCAGCATTTGACATCCTCGCACCTCCAGTACGGAGACAAGTCGCTTTGATGTCGCAGAGTCCTGAACCTATTAATCCCAAAGAAGGGAATAAATCAAGAACCTCCTACTTGTGGATGTTTCCGTTATACACCCACTGCACTTCCACGGTGTCAGGCTTGTCCCTGACAGTTTGACGATGTTTTAGTTTTTTCCTCTGCACTGGTCTTTGTTTCCTCTGTGTGTGTAGTGTTTCCTGTCAGCGCTCTTATTTTGTTGGTTTCCTGTCTTTCTCCCTGAGTGCTGTGTCCCCTCAGATGCGACTGATTGGCAGCTGGCCACACCTGTTGTCAATCAGCCTGCTCCTATTTAGACCAGTTTTTTTCCTCCAGTCTGTGCTGGATTATTGTCATGTATTGTCGCTCCTGTCGTGTTTGCAAGGCATACAGGTCTAAAAATAATGTGCCACACTGTGAACCCACACCAAACAAGAATGACAAACACATTTCGGGAGAATATCTGCACCGTAACGCAATATATACACAAGAGAACAAATACTCAGAACCCCTTGCAGCACTAACTCTTGGAGAGCCTGCAGCAGCAGATGAAGAGCGGAAACAAACAGCAGACGAGGACGACGACGGCGGCTGGAAAGCAAACCGGGAATGAGCCATGGAGGAAGGAGGTGAACAGTGATCCGAACTGCAGCCAAATTTTATTGCAAAATAAAAGACGTCAAACTAGCTCAAGGGAGATGTCCTTCCCGAGTGGTCCATGGAACCAGAGCGACGACGGCAAAAGTCGTTCACAAATATATTTCTGTGTAAATAACTAATTTTGTAACGCATATATTTCAATGTTTATTTATATAGCCCCAAATCACAAATGTCTCAAAGGACTGCACAAATCATTACGACTACAACATCCTCGGAAGAACCCACAAAAGGGCAAGGAAAACTCACACCCAGTGGGCAGGGAGAATTCACATCCAGTGGGACGCCAGTGACAATGCTGACTATGAGAAACCTTGGAAAGGACCTCAGATGTGGGCAATCCCCCCCCCTCTAGGGGACCGAAAGCAATGGATGTAGAGCGGGTCTAACATGATACTGTGAAAGTTCAATCCATAGTGGCTCCAACACAGCCGCGAGAGTTCAGTTCAAAGCGGATCCAAGACAGCAGCAAGAGTCCCGTCCACAGGAGACCATCTCAAGTGGAGGCGGATCAGCAGCGTAGAGAAGTCCCCAACCGATACAGGCGAGCGGTCCATCCTGGGTCCCGACGAGCGGTCCATCCTGGGTCTCGACTCTGGACAGCCAGTACTTCATCCATGGTCATCGGACCACAAGGGAGGGGGGGACATAAGAGAAAGAAAAGAAGCGGCAGATCAACTGGTCTAAAAAGGAGGTCTATTTAAAGGCTAGAGTATACAGATGAGTTTTAAGGTGAGACCTAAATGCTTCTACTGAGGTAGCATCTCGAACTGTTACCGGGAGGGCATTCCAGAGTACTGGAGCCCGAACGGAAAACGCTCTATAGCCTGCAGACTTTTTTCGGGCTCTAGGAATCACTAATAAGCCGGAGTCTTTTGAACGCAGATTTCTTGCTGGGACATATGGTACAATACAATCGGCAAGATAGGCTGGAGCTAGACCGTGTAGTATTTTATACGTAAGTAGTAAAACCTTAAAGTTACATCTTAAGTGCACAGGAAGCCAGTGCAGGTGAGCCAGTACAGGCGTAATGTGATCAAACTTTCTTGTTCTTGTCAAAAGTCTAGCAGCCGCATTTTGTACCAACTGTAATCTTTTAATGCTAGACATGGGGAGACACGAAAATAATACGTTACAGTAATCGAGACGAGACGTAACAAATGCTAGGATAATGATCTCGGCGTATTTAGTGGACAGAATGGAGCGAATTTTAGCGATATTACGGAGATGAAAGAAGGCCGTTTTAGTAACGCTTTTAATGTGTGCCTCAAAGGAGAGAGTAGGGTCGAAGATAATACCCAGATTTTTTACAGAGTCACCTTGTTTTATTATTTGGTTGTCAAATGTTAAAGTTGTATTATTAAATAGAGGTCGGTGTCTAGCAGGACCGATAATCAGCATTTCCGTTTTTTTGGCGTCAAGTTGCAAAAAGTTAGCGGACATCCATTGTTTAATTTCATTAAGACACGCTTCCAACTGACTACAGTCTGGCGTGTTGGTCAGCTTTAGGGGCATGTAGAGTTGGGTGTCATCAGCATAACAGTGAAAGCTAATACCGTATTTGCGTATTACGTCACCCAGCGGCAGCATGTAGATGCTGAAGAGTACAGGGCCAAGGACCGAACCCTGGGGAACTCCACACGTTACCTTAACATAGTCCGAGGTCACACTGTTATGGGAGACGCACTGCATTTGCGGCCTATATTCATTCCGGTGCAGGTGATACATGTATTTTTTCGTTATTATTTTTGTTTATTAATTGTGCACCCTATAGTCTAGAAAATAAGGTAAATAGAACATTGTTGGGGTTTTTTTTAATGCGCTTTATAGCAACGCCCTTTGTTTGCTGACTTTTGCTAATGTTTATTTAGTAGTTAGAATGCATAAAAAAAAAAAAAAAAAAGTTCTTGACCTATATAAGGATTTTGAATGACAGGCAAACTTCCCCCAAAAGTGCAAATCCCCTTTGAACACAAATGCATAGGAAATTATTTTGATTATAGGCCGAGTAAAGTCGTACTGTAGAAGAGAAAGATGCACGCCATAGTACAGTACAATATTCCAGTGTCTGCTCCGGCACGCTTTTAGACTCCTAAATAAATAATGTAGAATGATGGGTGGCCAGAAAACATTGTTGTGGTTTTTTTTCCTGAGAAATAAAAGAGACAGAAGGTAGAGGAACCAAACAATATCAAAAGGTGACGTTGACAATATTAATAGGTGCCAGTCTTTCAGTTACTACTCCACAATTTCTTAAACACACCCCAGGGCTAAAAATGGGCTTTTTAAGCTCTCCTTTGCTGACTTCACACCAGAAAAAAAAAAAAAAGTGTTTTCTCAGCCTCCTGACATATACCACCTCTACATCTGCTTCAGCACGCACAGCTGCAGTTTTTGCTGACTTGGCAGGCTCTCTGAATGCTTTGGGAGCTGCTTGAAGAATAATATCCTGTATGTATAATTTAACTCAGACATGTATGTCAAGTAAAGAGGAAGAAAACTATTCTATCTTGTCGACGACTAGACCACATACAATGACCTTTTCGTAAACGTTGCCATTAGCACATACACACATTTGTCTAAAGACACAACAATTCAACAATGAATATTTAAAACATATTTCTTCATTTATTTACAAAACCCAAAACCAATCGTAAATAAAAACAGAATACAATGATTTGCAAATAATTGTCAACCTATATTCAATTGAATGGACTGCAAAGACAAGATACTTAACGTCCAAACTGGAAAACGTTGTTATTTTTTGCAAATATTAGCACATTTGGAATTTGATGCCTGCAACATGTTTCCAAAAAGCTGGCACAAGTGGCAAAAAAGACTGAGAAAGTTGAGGAATGCTCATCAAACACTAATTTGGAACATCCCACAGGTGAACAGGCTAATTGAGAACAGGTGGGCGCCATGATTGGGTTTAAAAGCAGCTGCCACCAACAAGGACGGGGCGAGGGTCACCACTTTGTGAACAAATGCGTGAGCAAATTGTCGAACAGTTTAAGAACGACATTTCTCAACGGTATATTGCAAGGAATTTAGGGTCCATAATATAATCAAAAGGTTTAGAGAATCCGGAAAAATCACTGCTCGTAAGAGATGATATTATGGACCTAGGCGACAAAAAAAAAAAGCGCCACCAGCGTGTAAAGGATATCACCACATGGGCTCAGGAACACTTCAGAAAACCATTCTCAGTCACTAAAGTTTGTTGCTACATCTGTAAGTGCAAGTTAAAACTACTGTGCAAAGCGAAAGCCATTTATCAACAACACCCAGAAACGCCGGCGGCTTCGCTGGGCCCGGCTGCACTAAATGATCATTTAAATCTATTTCATAAAGTCAAATACAAATAAGGCCAACAAGAGAAGTATCCCACACTTCTTTTTTGTAAAGTAATTTTGTGCAGCCGATATGGGCATCTACATCAACTATATGATTTGTCTGAGAAGCTGGATAGGACAAAAAATAAAATAAAAATAAAAATAAAATACAAATAAATGTATAAGGTAAAAAGAAACTGACTTATTTTTTCATATTGCTATTGTTATTTAAATGTATTCTTCTTACTATTAATATTATCATATTTTTCTTGTTTTTTTACTTCTTTGTTATTAGTTACTAATTTATACACAGTTGATCTTTTAATTCATATTGAAAGTCAAGTTTTGGTGAAATAGTGAATAGTTGGGTTATCACTCGCGATTTCAATAGCAATCAAAATAACCGTGCTTATTATTTAAGTCATAATCGTCCAGCAATTTACAGACCTGTTCTTTGGATTGAACCGTCCTGGTACCCGGTACTCAGGGTCTGCATTAAACTGCATTGTAATTGCACAGCACTTAGGCTGCTATTACACCTCGTGACCCAATTGACACCTAAACTTGACTCTCTTTGCACATCTTTTGATTGTTTTACAATAGAATAGAAATGAGTCCCCCACAGTGTGAAGCACATTTAAACAAAACCCAGTCCATAGTTATTCCCTTATTATCTTGCCCACATCCTTCTATTGTTTCCGTTTTTGTTCTCCCATCACTTATCTTCCACCCCTTCGCAGTAAATGTGATGTATCTTTATTCAGCAACAGAATTGCCCTTCATTACACACGCAGTTAAATTTGCACGTAGCAGCATGTAGATGAACTGCCTTTACCTAGTAAGTCACTGCAGCCTGAAGTTGAGAGTTGCAGTCAGTCAGTTAGAAAAAGTAGTATAATGCCAACTGGTCTGCATAATAATACCTTTTAGTTTTTTTTTATGGATACACTCATGCACATGAACAGTACATGCAATAGATGTACTATTTTGTCCCGGTGCTTTAATGTGGAATGAAATCATCTCCAAGGATGCAAGAGGTGATTGCATTACATGCAAAGTGCATTTGCATATGTAAAGTAGGATTTGGTCAGGCAAACAAATGATAGATGTACAGAATGCCAGCCCATGGTATAAACACACTATGCCAGGGGTGTCCAAAGTGCGGCCCATTTTAAAAATATTTTTCCATTTTAAAAAAAATATTGGAATTATAAAGCAAACGGAACAAGAACATGTTGCAGTTTTGACACTGTGGAGAGGCGGAGCCGGCGAACAAGCAGCGGGTCAGGGCACGCTGGAGCCCGGCCAAAGATGGCGGAAGGAGTAGGAGAGCCGGCAGCAGCGACTGAGTAGTAAGAGCGCCCAAGAGCAGACGAAGACGACGGCGGCTGAAAAGCAAACCGTGAAGGAAGGAGCTGAAAAGCGATCCGAGCTGCAGACAAGCTTTATTGCAAAATAAAGAAGTCAAACCTGCTCAGGTTCAATGGACCACCCAGGAAGGACATTGCTTTCAGCAGGTTTGACTTCTTTATTTTGCAATAAAAATTGTCTGCAACTTGGATGTATATGTATATATATATATACTTGAATTTCAGTGAATTCTAGCTATAAATATACTCCCCCCCCCTTAACTACCCCCCCCCCCAACCCTGCCCACCTCAACTCCGCACCCCCTTTCCCCGACCCCCAATCTCCCGAATTCGGAGGTCTCAAGGTCAACATTATGAAATGTAGCATCTTTCCTATGTCTTATATGTCTGGGTGAAGTTTGAAAGCAATATGAGGAAATATGTAGAACAAACTAGTCACAGGATAACACCTAGAAATGGCGAAAATCGACAGAAAAATTACCTTTTTTGAATCTTTTGAGTTCAAAATTGTACATAAATATGCAAAGTTGTACGTTAACTGAATTAGGCACACAACTGTGACAATCTCTGATACCTTATAAATTATTGCTAAATTCTTCACTTGTGTTGTATGGTAAAAAATAATTTTCACTTTGGCCCTTGGAAGCAAAACCTTTGGGCACCCCTGATCTCGTGATTTTAAGCATTGAAAGTAAAAATAATGACTTATTTTTAGCACTTTGAGTGGGGGCGTCTGGATCCACAAGACTTTTAGTCTGATTTTTGTTTTAAACAGTCATTGTTCAAAATCAATCAATCAATCAATGTTTACGGAGCCACCAGGAAACCATCCCAAGCGGAGGCGGATCAGCAGCGCAGAGATGTCCCCAGCCGATACACAGGCAAGCAGTACATGGCCACCGGATCGGACCGGACCCCCTCCACAGGGGAGAATAATAATGAATGAAATGAAATGAATGAAAAATAAATGTTATGGATGATATACGTAGTTAACGCTTTAATTCATTCACAACAAATATTCCATTTTGAAAAATGTTTTGGGGAAAAAAATGCATATTTTGGGTTTTTACCATAAAAAACTGGGTTTTCTTTTGAAAAAAAAAAAAAAAAAAAAAAAAAGGATATAAAACATTAAAAGACATACAAAAAAACTTCATGTCAACCGATCTAGATACATATATAGAGTTAATCTGTAGCTATTTAAGTATTGAAAGTAAATACAGTCAATACTTGAAAGTATATAAAATAAGTCACATTTGTATATGACTTATTTTAACAGTTTATAACTGAGACACGTTTAGGTATCCGGGAGGTTTAACATTCCCCAAATTTAAGGGAACACCCTCCTTTTATGCGATCATGTAGAACTACAACGACAGAGGGGGCTTTTGTAAAGATTTGAAGGTTTTTTTTTTCTTTCATATAAAGCCATCAGTTACAAAAAAAGATTTTAAAACATTTTTGAATAAACGCCTTATTGCTGTCAAAGTTCAATAGTAAGATTTTTTAAAATCAAATTAGGAATGTGTAATCTTGCATACAACCTCTAGCAAAAGAGCAAAAACAAAGCTCACCTTAATTCTAACATTTGGGAACAAAGACGGGTTGATAAAAGATTGTTACATATATGATAAATCTATATCGTACAAAGTTATGTTTCAGTTTCACTTTTGCATCTCATAGCACATCACTGTGGTGCGTTCAAGGAACCTTGATTCAAGTTTGAAACAGATGCAACACCAGTTTTTTATAATTATTTATAATTATGATAACTACTCTCCACTAATAATAACCGGATAAGATAATCAGAAAATACCTTATTGATTTTTTTTACATGCAAAATCTTACAGAATTTACAAGCTTTTTTTTAATGTTTTTACATGTTTTAAAAAGCTACTTTCAACCAAATGTAGTTATTAAAACGTTTTTTCATTGGATGCAAACAGTGAGTGTGTGCATTAGGTTGGGGTGGGGGCTCTTCAGGAGTCTAATAATGATAAGTAATATTAAAGACCAAAATGGGGCCATGAACTATAGTAAATCTTGTTTATGGCTACATAAAATCTAGGGATGTGCTGTATAGTTTTCTTTGCTGGAGCCTGGTCATGAAAAAAGTACTGTACTATACAAAATAAGTGACACATAAATAATTCCAAATAACTATAAAATATTCAATTTTAAGTAAAGATGTGTTATTTCTTTCTAAGAGACCGCTAGATATCTAGTATAATTTGTTGTTAAATTAGGGTTGTTTTCTCTTGGCAGAGGTCCGTGCTCTACCGAGTGATGCAATAGTCCACTTTATTAGGTTACATGCTCCAAATGCAATTGGGTCATTGTTCTACTTCGCTACAAACCATGAAAAATGTAAGTAATATTCATGCACCGAATTTACAGGTCAACAATATCGGTGGCTTTCTTGCTATCTCAATACCCTGCTGGGGGACAATCTGTTAGGGAAGGTGCAGCTCGGTGGTTGGTACCCTCGCCAACATTCTGAGCGAAAACTGAGAAAATATGCAGAGGGACAGCTTGCCCTTCTGTTAAAAAAACTACACGAGCTACTAGGTGTCAACTTTTATTCATAAGATAATATTACAAGCAGTTTATTCCTTTAAAATGCACATCTGATCAAAGTTTGTACATTTGTACATAAAATGTATTGTTATTTAAAATTTGTTTACAGTCTGTTTCCTCCTGTGACTTAAAATATGTTGTGTAAACATAAGAATGTACGTCAATAGTCCCCCAAACAGGGGCCCCCATACACAAGACTCAAAAAGGGCCCTTGCTCGGTATCATTAAATGCACAGAAAAATATTGCATACATTTGGTTGAAACCATCATCTTAAAAACATGTGTAAAACCTTAATTAAGTTTTGGACTTTTTGATGATTGTATTAACTTATCAAGAAAAAAACCCTAAATAACTTAGTTCTGTTTTGGAATTAAAAAAAATACTAAAAATAAAAAGTCCAAAAAATTAAATATATAAAGTTCAGGCCAGAATATGAACTGAAATAATCATATAACCTGTCATTAATCACTTAAAGGTCTTTACATTACTTACACAAGCATGAAAAGTAGAGCTATTGAAAAATAAATACCAGAAAAATATTTGTTTTGTTATTGTTTTTCCCAGAATTACCAGGAACGTTCCACATTGAAAATGAAATGGCAATGTCCAAACCTCTCTATGTCCCACATTGGTCCAAGGATTTCGAACCATTCTAACATCCACACACTCCACTCACCCTCGACATTTATTTCCCGGAACCGCAAACTCCCGCATTATCCCGGAATTATCAGGAATTTCAGCAATATACCAACCTCTTCATACACCACATTTCTCAACGGATTTGAACGGCTCCAAAGACAAAATGATCACTGCTCTCATTACCCGAGTGCTAGCATGCTAACATTAGCATCCCAAAATTAGTGTGCTAACGAACTGAGCTCATTTTGCCACCGTTGACCCAACAGTCATCTATATTGAAAAAGAAAATGCTCACTGTTAAAGGGGAACATTATCACAATTTCAAAAGGGTTAAAAACAATAAAAATCAGTTCCAAGAGGCTTGTTGTTTTTTTTTAAGTTTTTTTCAAAATTTTACCGGTCTCGGAATATCCCTAAATAAAGCTTTAAAGTGCCTTATTTTCGACTCTCTGCGAAGACGCTGGCCATTTCCCTGTGACGTCACACAGTGCTGCCAATGTAAACAAACAATGGGAATACCACAGCAAGATATATTAGCTCGGATTCAAACTCGGATTTCAGCGACTTAAGCGATTCAACAGATTACGCATGTATTGAAACAGATGGTTGGAGTATGAAAATATTGAAGAAGAAACTGAAGCTATTGAGCGAATAGCTATTGACGCCATTCATAGCCATAGCATGGCGGAATAGCTGCGTTAGCATCGCCGGTAAAATGTGCGGACCAAACGATCAGGACTTTCGCATCTTTTGACACTGGAGCAACTTAAATCCGTTGATTGGTAAGTGTTTTTTTCCCGTTAAAAGTGGGTGGAAGGAAACGTAATATAGTTGCAAATACATCTACAGGTTATCCATACATCTCTGTTCCATGTCTGCTTTAGCATCGCTGGTAAATAGCATTTTAGCATCGATTAGCGTAGCATGTTAGCATCGATTAGCTGGCAGTCAACATCAACAAAACTCACCTTTGTGATTTCGTTGACTATCGTTGCAAATGCATCTGCAGGTTATCCATACATCTCTGTGCCATGTCTGCCTTAGCATCGCCGGTCAAATGTGGAGACACTCTGGCACATTCAATGGGGGTCTGGCGGCAGACACTTTCGCATCTTCGGGCCAGTGGTGCAACTTGAATCCCTCCCTGTTAGTGTTGTTACACCCTGCGACAACACACCGTCGAGGCATGATGTCTCCAAGGTTCCAAAAAATAGTCAAAAAAACTGAAAATAACAGAGCTGAGACCCGGTGTTTGTAATGTGTTGAAAATGAAAATGGTGGGTGTGTTACCTCGGCGACGTCACATTCTGACGTCATCGCCTCCAGCCCGATAAACAGAAAGGAGTTCAATTCGCCAAAATTCACCCACTTAGAGTTCGGAAATCGGTTAAAAAAATAGATGGTCTTTTTTCTGCAACATCAAGGTATATATTGACGCTTACATAGGTCTAGTGATAAGGTTCCCCTTTAACATGTTTAGCATGCTAACTCTTTAGCTATTTTTGCAACCGTTTACTAGGGCTGCAAATCTTTGGGTGTCCACGATTTGATTCAATATCAATTCTCAGGGTCACGATTTGATTAAAAATCTTTTTTTTTTCCATTCAACTCAATTCAAAACGATTCTCTATTCATTCAATGCATATGATTTCAGCAGGATCTAACCAAATCTGCTGACAATGCAAGCGGAGTATTGTCATTACTTGGACTTTGGTGTGGTTGGTTTTCCCGTTGTGCAAAGCGACTGGACCGGACAAGACATGAATCTAATGACATATTTTAATCTTAACTCAAAAAAAGGAACAAACGAAAGGCGCTCACAGAGGGGGTACAAAAACTTGGCTATGCAAACTAAAACTTGCCCTAAGGCAAAACTATGGACAACAAAAACGAAAACACTTACTGTGACTGAGAAAGAGCAAGGATCATCGGCAGGGATAACATGGGTGTGTAGGAGGTGATGTCGCCAGGCTGACTGCCTGGCAACTACAGGCTTAAATAATGCCGTGATGATTAACGGGTGCATGAGTCCAAATGAACCAGGTGCGCGATATGACAGGTGAAAACTAATTTGGTAGTGTAACCTGTACGTGCTACAAATCAATGCAATAAATGTATATATGGGGTGTTATGGGCTAGGAACAGAAGACTAGTTTCAACTCGTAGAGAGAGGCAGAGCTTGAATTGTAGTTTGGTTGACACCGTGTATTAGAGAATTAGTGATGGACAGCAGATATATACACATACAATGAGTTGAATGGCCATTCAACATAAAAGCAATTTAAAAAGACAAAAAACACAAGTACTATATACATGTATACAATTCCATTTAAACTAATCAGTGTCTCTGGATTTTGTTTAGATCTCAGTTCAGATAATAGTTCTTGAAACAAAAGGATGGCAGTACAGTCCATGTGCTGCAGCTAATGTGAGAATTGTAAAGGGTTGGCTCGAGAGCCTCCTACCAGCCCAGACAGAGCAGGTGGTGAGGTTCCTGGCTGGAATCTTCCAAAACCGATCCTTGGACTAGGTGATTATTTTCCTTAGCTCGCCATCAAAAAGAGAAGCCTGGCCTGTGTTAGAGCCAGAACCATTCTTATAAATCAATGTGTACACAAATAATCTTCATTAAATAACACTAAATCTAGTTTTCATAAAATATACCATCAAGTATTCATATTATATTATTCAATAATATATTATCAAATATTCATAATAAATATTCAATAATTTCTAGTTCTTTACTCAATATTGTACAATATAAATAAACATCAGAATCACGATATGCAATAAAATGCTAAAATAATCATTAGCGGCATAATTATGACCTATACAAAGCAGTCAGTGCACTAAATGTGCTTATGATCTAAACACATAAAAGTAAATTCAATACACAAAATGTGATCATTAGCTTAAAGGCCTACTGAAATGAGATTTTCTTATTTAAAAACGGGGATAGCAGCTCCATTATATGTGTCATACTTGATCATTTCGCGATATTGCCCTATTTTTGCTGAAAGGATTTAGTAGAGAAAATCCACGATAAAGTTCGCAGCTTTCGGTGTTAAGAGAAAAGCCCTGCCTCTACCGGAAGTCGCAGACGATGATGTCACACGTGTGGGGGCTGCTCACATATTCACCTTGATTTTAATGGGAGCTGTCACGCCAAATATCATTATGCCTCATTTGTAGCTATATTTGCATCCAGCCTTTCCCTCCACCCACATTTAATGCCAAACAAACACATACCAATCATTGGTTAGAAGGCAATCGGCGAATTCGTCCGCGCTTCCTCCCGTGCCGCTGTCTGTCGTGATATGGCTCAAAAGCTTCTGTTTCTTCTTTAATTTCGCTTTCGCTACCTGCCTCCACACTCCAACCATCCGTTTCAATACATGCGTAATCTGTTGAATCGCTTACGGCGCTGAAATCCGAGTCCGAATCCGAGCTATTATGCTATACCTTTCTGTGCTATCCGCCATGTTTGTTTCTGGTGGCCTTACACAGTGACGTCACAGAACAATAGACGGGTGGATATAGTGATGGTGTAAATCAGGCACTTTGAAGCCGCTTTTCGGGATATTGCGTGATGGGTAAAATTTTGAGAAAAACCACGAAAAATAAAATAGGCCAGTGGGAACTGATTTTTATTGGTTTTAACCATTCAGAAATTGTGATAATGTTCCCCTTTAATTCACTGTAGCATTTAATGGGCTTCACGGTGGCAGAGGGGTTAGTGCGTCTGCCTCACAATACGAAGTTCCTGCAGTCCTGGGTTCAAATCCAGGCTCGGGATCTTTCTGTGTGGAGTTTGCATGTTCTCCCCGTGAATGCGTGGGTTCCCTCCGGGTACTCCGGCTTCCTCCCACTTCCAAAGACATGCACCTGGGGATAGGTCGATTGGCAACACTAAATTGGCCCTAGTGTGTGAATGTGAGTCTGAATGTTGTCTGTCTATCTGTGTTGGCCCTGTGATGAGGTGGCGACTTGTCCAGGGTGTACCCCGCCTTCCGCCCGATTGCAGCTGAGATAGGCGTGAGCACCCCCCGCGACCCCGAAAGGGAATAAGCGGTAGGAAATGGATGGATGGATGGAATTCCCCTTCAATCTTTATATGTCTTACTTGTATTTTACTATGTATCTCTACTCATGTTTCTTGCTATTTTACAAGTTGTATCATTTTTATTTTTCCAACGTTCCTCAGACGAGCCGTCGGCCTCAGGGGTTAACAGCCGTGCTTGCGGGGGCACTTTTGTGTTTAGCGTCCTGGCGGCCATGGTCTGGTGACCTCCTGGTGCAGATGGCTCCTGTGATAGTGTTTACTCACATGTCTCCTCTGTACTCAGCCATGCAATCATTTGCGTGCGGACAATTGAGGCTAAAGTAAAATGTCAACAAATCACTGCAGAGGGCATACCACTGCAACAACATGACTGCTTTTCTCCACTTCAGACATCACTTAACATAATTTGAGATCATAAATCCGTGCACACGCATCACAGGTGGAAAAGGCAATGTCCTACTCTTCTCTAATAATGGATTTCTTTAATCCATTCGGAAGGACACGGCGGTATCAGAAAAGTACAACTAATCAAACTCCCTGTGGTCACCGTGTCGGACAACACGCTCTGGCTACTGTTCTTGCAGCTCCATAAAAGAACTCCAAACGCAACGGCGGGTGGATTATTTCTAAATAAAGCCCCGGCACTGTATGAATCACTGTGTCACTGATCCCCTCGGCTTCCCAGACAACAGGTTTGCAAGCTGTCACCGGATTTCCACTCTTTTAAATGGAGAATAAAATAGGGAGTGAAATTGAGAGTGCCTATGAGACGGGGGGGGGGGGGGGCGAGGAGTTGACGTTTATCACTCGAATGGCGTGGCTTAGCCTAAGAGGCTTGAATAATCAGTATGTTAAGCTGTCAGGGTGAGCGCTCGCACCTACCACGCGCTTACAAACTCCTGGGTTCTTTTTAATCAAGTAAAAACGCTGAGAGGCAGTGGCGAGTGCCAAGAGCCAAGATTTCCAATATCTCTTACATTTTCTCCTGACATCACCAGACATGTTTTTTTTTTTTACGAGAAGCAGCAGGTGTATGGTTTCTCTCTCTCACACACGATGCCCTTTTTCATTTTATGTGAATCGTCACTTTTGATTCATACTGTCAGTCTTGACATTCTTGTTTGGTGTGGGTTCACAGTGTGGCACATATTTGTTAGTGTTAAACTTGTTTATACGGCCACCCTCTGTGACCTGTATGGCTGTTGACAAGTATGGTTTGCATTCACTTGTGTGTGCGAAAAGTTGTAGATATTATGTGATTGGACCGGCACGCAAAGGCAGAGTTTTTAAGGTTTATTGGCGCTCTTGTCGGGCTTGCCCCTGACAGTTTGTTTGTGTTTTAGTTTTTCCTCTGTGTGTGTTTAGTATTTCCTGTCCTTAGTTCCTGTCAGCACTCTTATTCTGGTTCAGCTTCCTGTTTGTCTCCCTGTGTGCTGTTTCCTCTCAGCTGCGGCTGGTTGGCACCTGGCCACACCTGGTGTCAAGCAGCCCATTCCTATTTGTTCCTGCTTTTGTCCTCCAGTCAGGGCTGGATTATTGTCTTGTCGATGTCACTCTTGTTGTTGCTCCCTATAATGTTGTGTCGTATCGTATCGTGTCAATGCAGCGTTGCGATAAGCTATATTTGAAAGTGGTTTGTATCTTACTGGCTTTTGTACCCTGCTTCCAAGTTTGTTTTCATATTATATTCAAATTATTGAAATCAGCCTCCTCCATTTTGAAAATGATGACAGGTGAAGTGTCACTCGTGACGTGACGAGTTTGACCCGGCGGAAATTCTAGGCATATGCTAATTATTTGGCGAAACGAGTTTGAGCCGGCGGAAATTCTAGACATACGCTAATAAAAATTATATTTTGCGAAACGAGTTTGACCCGGCAGTATTTCAAGGCAGGCGCATACTATATACCCGGCGGCAATTCAAGGAAATAAGGAAGTCACTAATCATACTGCAAATATTTAGTTGCTCATCTAAGACTCTGTGAGCCCAGTTGTTTTCTCTTAAATGGACACAACAATAACCATTTTCTCACCACCAGAATCACTTCTACGCGGCGAGTGTATTGGCAGGTATAAAAATAGCACTCACCCAGGGGTCAAGGGCCTGACATATTAATGAGCAGCCTTCACTACCCCCAGTGATGCAAAGGAAGCAGCAGGGAATGACTCCGCTCAATTCTTTGCTCCTTCTATTTTTTTCTTAATACAGGACCTTGTACGTTTTCCTCTTCAACCTCTTTATCCGCTTTGACTGACGCGTGCACCTTCACCACACACAACTACAGCAGCCAAAAGCCTTTACTAGGCAACCTTCTCCTTTAAAAGGGGACCTATGATGATTTTGGTATTTGTTGATTTTTAAATGTTGTTTACAATTTTGCTATAATACAAATCCAGTATTATTTTTATCTAATCAAAGCAAGTGCATTATAAACGTGTTACATTCAGTGACAAAAATGCTAGTTAGAGCAGCTTTTTTTTAATGATGATTCGGAATCATATATATTTATACAAACCCCGTTTCCATATGAGTTGGGAAATTGTGTTAGATGTAAATATAAACAGAATACAATGATTTGCAAATCATTTTCAACCCATATTCAGTTGAATATGCTACAAAAACAACATAGTTAAAAAGATTTGCAAATCAATCAATCAATCAATCAATGTTTACTTATATAGCCCTAAATCACTAGTGTCTCAAAGGGCTGCACAAACCACTACGGGATCCTCGGTAGGCCCACATAAGGGCAAGGAAAACTCACACCCAGTGGGACATCGGTGACAATAATGACCCAGTGGGACGTCGGTGACAATGATGACTATGAGAACCTTAGAGAGGAGGAAAGCAATGGATGTCGAGCGGGTCTAACATGATACTGTGAAAGTTCAATCCATAATGGATCCAACACAGTCGCGAGAGTCCAGTCCAAAGCGGATCCAACACAGCAGCGAGAGTCCCGTTCACAGCGGAGCCAGCAGGAAACCATCCCAAGCGGATCAACAAAATTTCCCAGCTCATATAAAAATGGTGTGTATATATATATATATATATATATATATATATATATATATATATATATATATATACAAACCCCGTTTCCATATGAGTTGGGAAATTGTTAGATGTAAATATAAACAAAATACAATGATTTGCAAATCATTTTCAACCCATATTCAGTTGAATATGCTACAAAAACAACATAGTTAAAAAGAATTGCAAATCATTGTATTCCGTCATTATTTACATCTAACAAAATTTCGTTATATTGTTTAATTGTGTTAGATGTACATATAAACGGAATACAATGATTTGCAAATCATTTTCAACCCATATTCAGTTGAATGCACTACAAAGACAACATATTTGATGTTCGAACTGATAAAATTTTTTTTTTTTTTGCAAATAATCATTAATTTTAGAATTTGATGCCAGCAACACGTGACAAAGAAGTTGGGAAAGGTGGCAAAAAATACTGATAAAGTTGAGGAATGCTCATCAAACACTTATTTGGAACATCCCACAGGTGTGCAGGCTAATTGGGAACAGGTGGGTGCCATGATTGGGTATAAAAACAGCTTCCCAAAAATTGCTCAGTCTTTCACAAGAAAGGATGGGGCGAGGTACACCCCTTTGTCCACAACTGCGTGAGCAAATAGTCAAATAGTTTACGAACAACGTTTCTCAAAGTGCAATTGCAAGAAATTTAGGGATTCGGTCCATGTTTGCAGCAAAAGTCTCCATGCCTAAGTACTTGATTTTCTACACCTGATTCTGATCAATTGGATGGGTGGCCAAATACTTTTGGCAATTAAGGGTATATAAATACACACACAGAAACACACACACATTTTTTTTCATCGATTTTTGATTTTTTTCATCGATTAAGAGTTGTTACAAATAAGAATTACCTTTTTTTTTGACACCCTTACTAATTAGCGCTCTCTAACTATCTGCGTGAAGTTGGGTTTATGTTGATGTCACGAGATATAAATGGGGTATTGCTGGCGGTTTTTGGATGTCCTTTTAAGGCGCTTTATGGGCGGAATAGAGGAGCACCCATTGACTCCATTGACAGCTGACTTTTGCTAATGTTTATTTATGATTTAGAACCCATTAAAAAAGGGAAAACATGTGTGTTCTTGTCTTAAATAGGAATTGTGAATGATTGGCAAAACTGCAGTTCCTTTTTAAGGGTCACACACAGACCCTTAAGTATAGGTGAGTATAATTTGTCCAACTCTTGCGTTATAATATCTTGAAAAAACAGAAAAGGGCAGGCAATTAGTTGTTTTTTTTTACTTTTATATACGTTCTCAAACTATCTTGGATTTACTCTGTAATGTGCCCTATTTTGACTCAATTCTTACGTACTTATGTACTTGTGTGTCAGGCTGGATTGTACAGATTAAAAAAAAATAAAAATGTATGTATAGTATTTTTAATCGATTTGATTTTTTTGACTTAAGAATCGATACAAATAGGAATTTAAAAATATCACTGAATCTGGGTTAATATACAGGTCATGAGATGTAAACGGAGTATTATTGGGGATTTTTGGTTGGGTTTTTTTTAAGAGCACTTTATGGGCAGAATTGAGGAGCTCCTATTGACGCCATTGTAAGCTGACTTTTGCTAATTTTTATTTACAATTTAGAATGCATTAAAACACACAGTGAATGTGAATGACTGGCAAAAAAAAAAAATCAGGGGTCACCAATGCGGAGCCCGCGGGCACCAGGTAGCCCGTAAGGACCAGATGAGTCGCCCGCTGGCCTGTTCTAAAAATAGTTCAAAAAGCAGCACTTACCAGTGAGCTGCCTCTATTTTTTAAATTTGATTTATTTACTAGCAAGGTGGTCTCGCTTTGCTTGACATTTTTAATTCTAAGAGAGACAAAACTCAAATGGAATTTGAAAATCCAAGAAAATATTTCAAAGACTCGGTCTTCACTTGTTTAAATCCATACATTTTCTACCGCTTATTCCCTTTTGGGGTATACATTAATTTATTTATTTTTTACTTTTCTTCTTATAACTTTCAGAAAGACAATTTTAGAGAAAAAATACAACCTTAAAATGATTTTAGGATTTTTAAACACATATACCTCCCTAGGGAGGTGTTTAGGGCACGTCCAGCTGGTAGGAGGCCACGGGGAAGACCCAGGACACGTTGGGAAGACTATGTCTCCCGGCTGGCCTGGGAACGCCTCGGGATCCCCCGGGAAGAGCTAGACGAAGTGGCTGGAGATAGGGAAGTCTGGGCTTCCCTGCTTAGGCTGCTGCCCCCGCGACCCGACCTCGGATAAGCGGAAGATGATGGATGGATATACCTTTTTACCTTTTAAATTCCTTCCTCTTCTTTCCTGACAATTTAAATCAATGTTCAAGTATTTTTTTTTTTTTATTGTAAAGAATAATAAATACATTTTAATTTAATTCTTCATTTTAGCTTCTGTTTTTTCGACGAAGAATATTTGTGAAATATTTCTTCAAACTTATTATGATTAAAATTCAAAAAAATATCCTGGAAAATCTAGAAAATCTGTAGAATCAAATTCAGATCTTATTTCAAAGTATTTTTAGATTCTTTTAAATTTTTGTTCTGGAAAATCTAGAAAAAATTATGATTTGTCTTTGTAAGAAATATAGCTTGGTCCAATTTGTTATATATTCTAACAAAGTGCAGATCGGATTTTAACCTTTTTAAAACATGTCATCAAAATTCTAAAATTAATCTTAATCAGGAAAAATGACTAATGATGTTCCATAAATTATTTTTTTTAATTTTTTCAAAAAGATTAAAAATAGCAAGTTTTTCTTTTAATATTTTTGGGTGGAATTTTTAATTTTAAAGAGTCGAAATTGAAGATAAACTATGTTTCAAAATGTAATTTTCATTGTTTTCGTGTTTTCTCCTCTTTTAAACCGTTCAATTAAGTGTTTTTTTCATCATTTATTCTCTACAAAAAACCTTCCATAAAAGGAAAAAAAATGTCTGACGGAATGACAGACGGAAATACCCATTTATTTTACATATATGGATTTATTTATTTATTGAGCAAATTGGCTATTTCTGGCAATTTATTTAAGTGTGTATCAAACTGGTAGCCCTTCGCATTAATCAGTACCCAAGAAGTAGCTCTTGGTTTCAAAAATGTTGGTGACCCCTGGTGTATATCTTATTTTTTCCAACCCTTCCATTGTAGAATCTTGACAGAACAAAGCAAGGGCTGGCAATGAGTTTTTGGAAAACGTTCATATAAGTGGCCAAACTATTTTTGATTTACTCTGTATTGTGTCCCCTTTAAGACTCGATTCAGGACGAGTACTTGGGTCTAAAAGTGTGATGACGGTTGGCAACCCCCGGTCTACTTCTGCGATAGAATGACTTTAAAACTGTGCAGGCAGGCAGTATTGATGTCTCAAGCACTTTAGCAGCACACACACACACACACACACACACACACACACACACACACACACACGCTCTTGTACTTGCTACCTTCCTGAGACCTCTGAAAAATGCCTACCTCTTTAGGATTACCCTTTCTAGATAAATAAAGATTTGCATTTGCAACATTAATAAAATATACATACTATGTAACTATGAAAAAGCTTGTTGTGAAAAATGAGTTGGAATTTCACAAGAAAAATGTCACAATTTTACGTGAAAAACTTAAAATGTTGGCAGTATTATAATAAAAGTCGTCATTTTGCTCAACGCAATTCTGAATTATACAAGAAAAACTGAACATTTGTGCAATATTATGATAAAAGTTGACATTTTATTCAATAACAGATGCAAGTTTAATAAGAAAAGTTTAAAAGTTTGGCAATTTTATGAAAAGAGTCGTAATTTTACTCAATAACAGACGCAAGTTTAATAAGAAAAGCTTAAAATTTTTGCAATTTAATGAAAAGTCATAATTTTACTTAACAAAAGTCACAATTTTATAAGAAAACTTTAAAATGTTGGCAATATTATAATAATAATCGGAGCTTTTTTTTTTTTGCCAATAATGTCAGAATTTTATAAGAACAACAAAAAAATTGGCAATATTGTGATACAAGTCCGAATCTTATATGACAAACGCCCCCATTTCAAATTTAAAAGCATTAATTTTCCATTAAAAAGTAATAATTTTACTTTAAAAAGTTATAATTTTACAAGAAAATATTGCAATATTACAGGAACAGAAAGAATATGAGAAAGTGTTCCAAATTCTGAGAAAAAAGTGGACATATTGTGAGAAAAATACTGCTTTTAGTTAATTTCTTGTTTGTAATTGTTTTTTAATCTTCATTATTCACTTTAAGTTATTAGAGAATGTCCCTGTCTTGACTGGACTTAAATGTAGAATATGTATAGAACATATTTATACTATTCATATATTACATATATAATATATGTTATATATTATTCATTATTGTCTATTGTGAGCGAACTGTGGTGCTGAATTTCCCCCAGGGATCAATAAAGCACTTTCTATTCTATTCTACACATACTTATTTATTTATTTTTTATTAATTTTGTCAAAAGGGGGCGCATTTCAATTTCTTACACACACTTGTTATTTCATATGGTGAGCAGAGGGGGAACACTTTTAAAACCGACATACAGTCAATTCGAAAAAAAAACCTCCGTTTTGGGACCACCCTAATTTGGATAGATTTCCCCACCAGGGGTGCAAACGAGATCTTTATTTAAATTTTTTTTTTTGTAATGTGCTTAAGGCCGATGACAAACGAGTCACGGACCACATATGTCTCCTTTGCCGCATTTTGGGCAACACAGCTGTAAAAGCTAACTGTTAATGGTCACTACAGTCTTAGTACCATAGTGTATTTGTTCATCCTACGGTCCCATAAGGGACGCAGGTTGTCTTACAGCAACCCAAATAGGTGAAATTAGATCATCTCCCACGGCACACCAGACTGTATCTCACGGTACACTAGTGTGCCGCAGAAGTCGTAAAAATCAGCTGTTCACCTGGCGGGTTTTTTGGGGGGATGAATAGGGAAATCCTTCTTTAGCTGCCGTTTCGTTTTATCATATATTGCTACTTTTGTCAATGTTTACTTTTGTAAGCACATTAAAATCAACAAAAAATTCTGACTTTGGAGCAATGTTCACAGACTCTAGTATTTGGCTCTCTATTAGATGCAATGGATTTCCGTATTGGGTCCATGATTTTGGTCCTAACTTGTTCACCGGTCCTCATATGGATGGTACTTTTCCTACTTTTCTCTCAAATCTTGACTCCAAACATTCTGTCAGGCTTGAACTTGGTCTTGGTTTGTTTTCCCGAGGTGCAAAGCGAATGGAATGGAAACGGCGTGAAGGTAAAGACATCTTTATTTTAACACTAAAACTAAAAACAGGAACCAACAAAAAGCGCGCACAATGGCGGTACAAAAAACTGGGCTATGAAACAAAAGACTAGCACAAAGGCTATAAACTACAAACATGAAACAAAAACACTTGCGCAGTGGCATAAATGACAAAAACTTACGTGGACAAAATGGACATCATCGCAAGGCATGAAGCAGATAATCGAGGGCGTGAATGAGGTGATGTTGCCAGACTGACTACCTGGTAACTGTGGCTTAAATAATGAACATGATAAGTGAAAACAGGTGTGAGACAAGACAGGTGAACTGATTGGTCGTCATGGCAACAAAACAGGGAGTGAAAAAAAAGGAACTTAAAATCCAAAGGTCAAAAGCACCTGGTATTCCTAGGCAGTCTCCCATTCAAGTACTAACCAGGCCGGACACTGCTTAGCTTTGAGAACAGATGAGCTTGGGGATGCTCAGGGTAATATGGCCATACAAAACTCATGATCAGACATGACAGAAAACTAAATCAGTTGGCATGGTAAGACAAACAAGGAAATGCAAAACAGAACTAAATGTCCAAAAAACTAAACATAGCATGACCAAAACAAAACATGAACTATAGGCGTGACACATTCCAGAACAAGCTAGTCAGGTTACTTCTAGACCTCCACACCAGATCACACCTCACTCCTACCAACTTCTCCAAACTGGGCTGGCTCAGGCTGGACGGCAGAGTAAAACAACTTGCACTGAGCCTAGTCTATAAAATCCGCTACACCTCCCTGATACCGACATACATGTCAAACTACTTCATAACGTAAATGACTGCCATAACCACAACACCAGGGGGCGCTCCACTAACCGCGTGAAATCCAGATTCCCATCTAACAAAGGTCTGAACTCATTCTCCGTCTATGCCGCATCAGTATGGAATGCACTCCCAACAGATGTAAAAGAAAGTGCATCTCTATCCTCTTTCAAAACCGGACTAAAAGAACACGTCCAGGCAACTACAACCCAGGACAAACATCCTCCTCGTCCCAAGATCCCACCTCCTCAGATTGTAAATAATCAAATGTATATACTTGTTCTTATGCTTTCGGAACTCACTATGTTCACTGCTCACTGTACATATCCTACCAAGTCAGACCTACACTGTTTCAATGTCCATTACTCAGATGATATAATTGTTGATGACTGAAGTACTGATAGCAATTAAAACTTTCATGCAGAGAAGGAAATCACAACTAAGTCAATTGACCAAAACTGTATTTTTTAAACAGTTATTTAGCAGTGGCACAAACACTCATGTCATTTCCAAAACAGAAAGTGCAAGATTATCAGAGACATATTAAAACAAGCTTTTAGTGCACTTTTGTGCATGATGTCACTAAGATGACATATCAAAACAACACTAAATTAAAGTGCACTTTTTGTACAGAATGCCACTACAATAGTTTAAAACGAAGTGCACTTTTGTGCATGATGTCACTAAGACGACATATCAAAACAACACTAAATTAAAGTGCACTTTTTGTACAGAATGCCACTACAATAGTTTAAAACGAAGTGCACTTTTGTGCATGATGTCACTAAGATGAAATATCAAAACAACACTAAATTAAAGTGCACTTTTTGTACAGAATGCCACTACAATAGTTTAAAACGAAGTGCACTTTTGTGCATGATGTCACTAAGATGACATATCAAAACAACACTAAATTAAAGTGCACTTTTTGTACAGAATGCCACTACAATAGTTTAAAACGAAGTGCACTTTTGTGCATGATGTTACCAAGATGACATATCAAAACAACACTAAATGAAAGTGCACTTTTTGTACAGAATGCCACTACAATAATTTAAAACGAAGTGCACTTTTGTGCATGATGTCACTAAGATGACATATGAAAACAACACTAAATTAAAGTGCACTTTTTGTACAGAATGCCACTACAATAATTTAAAACGAAGTGCACTTTTGTGCATGATGTCACTAAGATGACATATCAAAACAACACTAAATTAAAGTGCACTTTTTGTACAGAACGCCACTACAATAGTTTAAAACAAAGTGCACTTTTGTGCATGATGTCACTAAGATGACATATCAAAACAACACTTAATTAAAGTGCACTTTTTGTACAGAATGCCACTACAATAGTTTAAAACGAAGTGCACTTTTGTGCATGATGTTACCAAGATGACATATCAAAACAACACTAAATTAAAGTGCACTTTTTGTACAGAATGCCACTACAATAATTTAAAACGAAGTGCACTTTTGTGCATGATGTCACTAAGATGACATATCAAAACAACACTAAATTAAAGTGCACTTTTTGTACAGAACGCCACTACAATAGTTTAAAACAAAGTGCACTTTTGTGCATGATGTCACTAAGATGACATATCAAAACAACACTTAATTAAAGTGCACTTTTTGTACAGAATGCCACTACAATAGTTTAAAACGAAGTGCACTTTTGTGCATGATGTTACCAAGATGACATATCAAAACAACACTAAATTAAAGTGCACTTTTTGTACAGAATGCCACTACAATAATTTAAAACGAAGTGCACTTTTGTGCATGATGTCACTAAGATGACATATCAAAACAACACTAAATTAAAGTGCACTTTTTGTACAGAACGCCACTACAATAGTTTAAAACAAAGTGCACTTTTGTGCATGATGTCACTAAGATGACATATCAAAACAACACTAAATTAAAGTGCACTTTTTGTACAGAACGCCACTACAATAGTTTAAAACAAAGTGCACTTTTGTGCATGATGTCACACAAGATGACATATCAAAACAACACTAAATTAAAGTGCACTTTTTGTACAGAATGGCACTACAATAGTTTAAAATGAAGTGCACTTTTGTGCATGATGTCACACAAGATATTTCAATAAGTGTCAAATAAAAATGAGCTGCATAATAGTGAAGTGAATTATATTTATATAGCGCTTTTTCTCTAGTGACTCAAAGCGCTTTACATAGTGAAACCCAATATCTAAGTTACATTCAAACCAGTGTGGGTGGCACTGGGAGCAGGTGGGTAAAGTGTCTTGCCCAAGGACACAACAGCAGTGACTAGGATGGTGGAAGCGGGAATCGAACCTGCAACCCTCAAGTTGCTGGCACGGCCACTCTACCAACCGAGCTAAAAGGAAATCAAATAGTGGTCATCCTTCGCTATGTGGTAGGTTACTGCGGACATTATCTCCTTTTGTTGTTGACTACTTTTCTCATACGGTGTTGATCTGGAAATGTTTGCCTCTGCATTTTGATGGTGTGGGCGTGTGGCACCGAACGGAGATGTTGACATGCGGAGTGAGCACTCTTCATTCTCTAGCACAGGGGTCGGGAACCTTTTTGGCTGCGAGAGCCAAGAAGCCAAATATTTTAAAATGTATTTCCCTAAGAGCCATATAATATTTTTTTTTAACACTGAACACAACTAAACGCGTGCATTTTTTAAGTAAGACTAACATTTCCAGAGTATAATAAGTCTCTTATTCTTTGTAATAATATTGTTATTCTGAAGCTAACTGTGGAGGGGGCGTGGCCTGCGGGCCTGCAGCAAAGCGGGATGTTGCCAGGACCGGCCTCGAAATCAACGACAGGTGAGTAGACGGCCCACCTGGGCCTTTTTATCTAATCACCTGTCGCTCTGTTATAAGCAGCAGCCAGGAGGAGAGACAGGGTTGGGGCTGGAGCCAGTGCGCGAGTGAGGACGAAAGAGAAAAAGACAATTGCTGTAAAGCAACTGAGAGAAAATTAAAATAAAACAATATTGGAACCCTAAAACAGGCTCTTGGTGGTCTGAAGAACCCCCAGGAGGGCAAGCCCCACACTAACCAATAATAAATAAATTACTTCTTACCATTAACGCAACTTCTTGGACATAAAAATGCATGAGAATGTTTTATATTTTGAACGTTGTTTTTAACACTGTGATTAAAAGTGGAATTATTCATTACTTATCCTATTAAGCAATGTCAGCTCAGATTTATCCGAGAGCCGGATGCAGTCATCAAAAGAGCCACATCTGGCTCTAGAGCCATAGGTTCCCTACCCCTGCTCTAGCAGGTGACTTTTCAAATGATGCTACATATTAGCAGTAATGCTACTTTTTGGTAGCAACGCTTGTGACCCACACCTGAAAAATTAAGGTTGTCTATTCGATATATTCCCGCTTGAAGCCGAACCACCGCCAGACCCCCTGCTGTTTTTCTTGGGAATTAATTCTTCCTTCATTTGTTACCAGATTTGCTGCTTCTTTCTCTCGTATTACCACTCGTACGGCTCCGCTAGCATCACAGCTAACGTTACCAATGCTGCTACCTCTTTGCTCCGCGAGTGCGTATACGTATGTGACGTATGTAAGAAGGTGCGCTTGTTGTCCGAGAGAAGGAGACACAAGAAGGAGTGTGAAGAGCCTGTGATGTAAAGCCCACAGCTAAAAGCAACTGCGTGAGAACGTATACTTGAATATCACGATATTGTTATTTTCTATATCGCACAGAGATTAATTGGTCCGCATTGCCGGCAGTAAATCGGACACGTTTCCAGTGAGGGTTGGACTCCGCCAAGGCTGCCATTTGTCACCGATTCTGTTCATAACTTTTATGGACAGAATTTCTAGGCGCAGTCAAGGCGTTGAGGGATTCCGGTTTGGTGGCCGCAGGATTAGGTCTCTGCTTTTTGCAGATGATCGGATCCTGATGGCTTTATCTGGCCGGGGTTCTTCAGCTCTCACTGGACCGGTTCACAGCCGAGTGTGAAGAATCTGCACCTCCAAGTCTGAGGCCATGGTTCTCGCCCGGAAAAGTGCCATCTCCGGGTTGGGGAGGAGACCCTGCCCCAAGTGGATGAGTTCAAGTACCTAGGAGTCTTGTTCACGAGTGGGGGAAGAGTGGATGGTGAGATCGACAGGCGGATCGGTGCGGCGTCTTCAGTAATGCGGACGTTGTATCTAACCGTTGTGGTGAAGAAGGAGCTGAACCGGAAGGCAAAGCTCTCAATTTATCGGTCAATCTACGTTCCCATCCTCACCTATGGTCATGAGCTTTGGGTCATGACCGAAAGGACAAGATCACGGGTACTAGCGGCCGAAATGAGTTTCCTCCACTCTCCCTTAGAGATAGGGTGAGAAGATCTGCCATCCAGGAGGAGCTCAAAGTAAAGCCGCTGCTCCTCCACATCGAGAGGAGCCAGATGAGGTGGTTCGGGCATCTGGTCAGGATGCCACCCGAACGCCTCCCTAGGGAGGTGCTTAGGGCACGTCCAACCGGTAGGAGGCCACGGGGAAGACCCAGGACACGTTGGGAAGACTATTTCTCCCGGCTGGCCTGGGAACGCCTCGGGATCCCCCGGGAAGAGCTGGACGAAGTGGCTGGGGAGAGTAAAGTCTGGGCTTCCCTGCTTAGGCTGCTGTCCCCTCGACCCGACCTCAGATAAGCGGAAGAAAATGGATGGATGGACCCCGACTTAAACAAGTTGAAAAACTTATTAGGGTGTTACCATTTAGTGGTCAGTTGTACGGAATATGTACTTTACTGTGCAATCTACCGATAAAAGTTTCAATCAATCAATCATTGTTGATGTCTCTAAAAGCGTAGCAATACAAGAACACACACACACACACACTCCACATTTCCCGGTAAAGTACAGGATGCACAGATGGAAGACTAAGCAAGATTCAATTGCCAGGAATGCTTTATGGGCTGTGCTGAGTTCTCCTCCGTGATTCGATCAAGCGGGTCAATGTCTTGCGAAGTCGTTGCACTTTGTGCAAGTCACGTGATCTCCGGTCTCACGTCCCGCGGTTTTGGGGGAAGTGACCTCGTGGAATCTCGGGGGGGGGGGGTTTGACCCATCAGCATCTATAAATAACCTTCACTCGGCTGAACAAATCAATTAGAGGTGCATTCTTTGCGGAACAAACAACACAGCCACAGTCGTCTTCGTCAACCTGCGCTCCGGGCATCCTGGGAATAAAAACCCCCGAAGATCTCATTTCCATAAAGGCACATTTCCTCAGTAACCTGTTTTTTATTTTGCCTACGAGCTAAGAAATTGCAAGACACGACGAGATGAGATGAAACTGATAACAGCGGCTCTTGATTTTTATCTTCCGTTGAGTTTCTGGCTGGAGGGAGAAGTCGAAAAAGTGCAGACCGTTTCAAATATTCCACGTAAGGCTGATTAAAGGTGGAAGTACTTTCACCAAAAAAAATATATATACATATATATGTATATATATCTTACCGTCTATAAGATGGCAGTCGGTGGGACTGAAGTCGGGAGAGTCATAGGGTCCCCGGGGGTCGGCAGTAGGGGTCGTCGAATTTCCGGCTCCGAGTGGGGCTGGCGGGGTGATCCAGGAGAAGGGAAGGAAGGATGGAGTGAGAAGGACCAGGGAGATGGGGAGGGGGGGAAGAAGTGCGAGTTGCTTCTCCTTGCCTTTTCTCTCTCTCTCGCTCTCTCTCTCTCTCTCTTTATAGCCTTCTTCCTCCGACACTCACACACACACACGCCGGAAACCAGAGAGTCACTCACATCGCAGGCAGAGATGCTTTACGGTTACAGGCTGGGGGGTGGGGAAGGAGGACCCGCCTACTTACCTCCAGGCAGCCAATGAGAGCGTGAGGAGCCCGAGTGCCAGAAGGTGATTGGCTGCAAACTCCCACCCCTCCAGGACATGTTCTCCTCCAGGACCAGGAGGCGTGTGGGTCGGATACCCATACCATACCACAGTGGTTCTCAAATGGGGGTACGCGTACCCCTGGGGGGTAATTGAAGGTATGCCATGGGGTACGTGGGATTTGTTTTAACAATATTTTAAAAATAGCAGTAATTCAAAAATCCTTTATGAATGTATTTGTTGAATAATACTTCAACAAAATATGAATGTAAGTTCATAAACTGTGAAAAGAAATGCAATATTCAGTGTTGACAGCTAGATTTTTTGTGGACATGTTCCATAAATATTAATGTTAAAGATTTCTTTTTTTGTGAACAAATGTTTAGAATTAGGGCTTCACGGTGGGAGAGGGGTTAGTGAGTCTGCCTCACAATACGAAGGTCCTGCAGTCCTGGGTTCAAATCCAGGCTCGGGATCTTTCTGTGTGGAGTTTGCATGTTCTCCCCATGAATGCGTGGGTTCCCTCCGGGTACTCCGGCTTCCTCCCACTTCCAAAGACATGCACCTGGGGATAGGTTGATTGGCAACACTAAAATTGGCCCTAGTGTGTGAATGTGAGTGTGAATGTTGTCTGTCTATCTGTGTTGGCCCTGCGATGAGGTGGCGACTTGTCCAGGGTGTACCCCGCCTTCCGCCCGATTGTAGCTGAGATAGGCGCCAGCGCCCCCCGCAACCCCAAAAGGGAATAAGCGGTAGGAAATGGATGGATGGATGTTTAGAATTAACTGTGATGAGGTGGCGACTTGTCCAGGGTGTACCCCAACCTTCCGCCTGATTGTAGCTGGGATAATTTTCCTGAAGGAACTCTCCTGACGGAATAAATTAAATACTATCTAATCTAATAAGCACCAGCGCCCCCCCCTGCAACCCCAAAGGGAATAAGCGGTAGAAAATGGATGGATGGATGTTTGGAATTAAGTTCATGAATCCAGATGGATCTCTATTACAATCCCCAAAGAGGGCACTTTAAGTTGATGATTACTTCTATGTTTAGAAATCTTTATTTATAGCTGAATCACTTGTTTATTTTTCAACAAGTTTTTAGTTATTTTTATATCTTTTTTTCCAAATAGTTCAATAAAGACCACCACCAATGAGCAAGATTTTGCACTGTTATCCAATTTAATAAATCAGAAACTGACGACATAGTCCTGTATTTTACTTCTTTATCTCTTTTTTTCAACCAAAAATGCTTTGCTCTGATTAGGGGGTACTTGAATTTGAGATAGGCTCCAGCGACCCCCCGTGACCCCAAAGGGAATAAGCGGTAGGAAATGGATGGATGGATGAATTTAAAAAAAATTTCACAGGGGGTACATCACTGAAAAAAGGTTGGGAACCACTACCTTACCGTACCATACCATACCATACCAACTTTATGTATAAATCCATCCATCCATCTTCTTCCACTTATCCGAGATCGGGTTGCGGGGGCAGCAGCCAAAGCAGGAAAGCCCAGACTTCCCTCTCCCCAGCCGCTTCGTCCAGCTCTTCCCGGGGGATCCCGAGGCATTCCCAGGCCAGCCGGGAGACATAGTCTTCCCAACGTGTCCTGGGTCTTCCCCGTGGCCTCCTACCGGTTGGACGTGCCCTAAACACCTCCCTAGGAAGGCGTTCGGGTGGCATCCTGACCAGATGCCCGAATTTATGTATAAAGCCCTTTATGAACAACCACAGTTGAAGCACAAAGGGCTGTACACCACAAAGAACTAGAAGCAAAGGACGGACTAAAAAAATAACGTTTAAAACACAAGTAAAATACACATTGAAAAAGCAAATACAAATTATCTTAAGAACAATAAGTTAGATAAAAAGCGGTTAAAAAGTTAAAAACAGTTTAAAAAAAAGTTTAAAACAGTTTAAAGTCTCTCATGCTAGTTTAAAAGCCAGTGAATAAAAATGGGTTTTAAGAAGGGTCTTAGAAGAAGCCAAAGAAGAGGCATGTCTCTGGGGCGGTATAGCTCGGTTGGTAGAGCGGCCAAGTTTGATCCCCGCTTCCGCCATCCAAGTCACTGCCGTTGTGTCCTTGGGCAAGACACTTGACCCACCTCTCCCGCCCAAAGGCAAAACCCAGTAACTCAATTTTGGTCAAAACTGAGCTGATAATAATTTTGGAGTTCCAAGGTGATATGCTTTACGGTGGAAGAGGGGTTAGTGCGTCTGCCTCACAATATGAAGGTCCTGCAGTCCTGGGTTCAAATCCAGGCTCGGGATCTTTCTGTGCAGAGGGGTTAGTGCGTCTGCCTCACAATACGAAGGTCCTGCAGTCCTGGGTTCAAATCCAGGCCCGGGATCTTTCTGTGTGGAGTTTGCATGTTCTCCCCGTGAATGCGTGGGTTCCCTCCGGGTACTCCGGCTTCCTCCCACTTCCAAAGACATGCACCTGGGGATAGGTTGATTGGCAACACTAAATTGGCCCTAGTGTGTGAATATGAGTGTGAATGTTGTCTATCTGTGTTGGCCCTGCGATGAGGTGGCGACTTGTCCAGGGTGTACCCCGCCTTCCGCCCGATTGTAGCTGAGATAGGCGCCAGCGCCCCCCGCGACCCCACAAGGGAATAAGCGGTAGAAAATGGATTGATAGCGTATGCGATATTGTAATTTGTTCCGTAAAAAAGCTGTTACGTGCATGGCAGGACCTAGCAACTACCACATAACCGCGTAGATACAACAGAAAAACCTAGTATCTCAAGGGACCAATCGGAGCTTCTTTGTCAGTCGCCTTATTGTCTTTAATGAGACATTTGCACGAATGGAGGCCGACGGCCAACCTGATTATGTGATATTATGGCACGAGGGGATATTTGGAAGATTGGCCCAGGACGTTGCAAGCACCTTCATTAAATGTATTGTTCTTGATTCTTCCCCTTGCATACTCTTTTGGGCAGATAACTGTGGAGGTCAAAATAAAGAACTGGACGCTGTACACGGCTCTTGCCCAATGTGCAAACGCAGAATAGGGCCCACCCGAGATTGTGACAAAATATCTGGAGAAAGGGCACACGTTCATGAGAGCAGATTCAATCCATGGCTCAATCGGCAAGAAAATGAAAAGCTCAAGAAAACATCTATACCTTTGGTGACTTTGCAGATCTTTGTAAGACAGCATCAAGATAGATTGGTTTTCCTTTGTTTTCTCCAAATCAGCTAGAAGTGAGTTACTAGGTTTTGCCTTTGGACGGGAGACCTGCTCCCAGTGCCACCCACGCTGGGTTAAATGTAACCTAAATATTGGGTTTCACTATGTAAATCGCTTTGAATCACTAGAGAAAAGCACTATATAAATATAATTCACTTCACTTCACGTGGAGAGGGAGATGGTTCCAGAGTTTGGGACCCGGAACAAAGACAGCTCTGTCAATCAATCAATCAATGTTTATTTATATAGCCCCAAATCACAAATGTCTCAAAGGACTGCACAAATCATTACGACTACAACATCCTCGGAAGAACCCACAAAAGGGCAAGGAAAACTCACACCCAGTGGGCAGGGAGAATTCACATCCAGTGGGACGCCAGTGACAATGCTGACTATGAGAAACCTTGGAGAGGACCTCAGATGTGGGCAACCCCCCCCCCCCTCCCCCCCTCTAGGAGACCGAAAGCAATGGATGTCGAGCGGGTCTAACATGATACTGTGGAAGTTCAATCCATAGTGGCTCCAACACAGCTGCGAGAGTTCAGTTCAAGCGGATCCAAGACAGCAGCGAGAGTCCCGTCCACAGGAAACCATCTCAAGCGGAGGCGGATCAGCAGCGTAGAGATGTCCCCTCGAAGTTTGTGGATCAGCTGATCAGATAATTGATCCGATCATTTTACAATGGACAATACAGAAGCTCCACATTTTGAATGTAATATTTTATAGGGGCCAGCCTAATGTACACCTGTTCACAAATAAAGCTGTCTTGATTGGCCACACCTGTGAGTTGCATGGCAATGGAGGAGCGCTCACTCACACAGATTTTGACAGTTCCTGAGTGAACACAACAACTGTTTTGACGGTGCCAACCATCAAGTATACTGTAGTAAAAGTATATATTTTACAAAGCATTGTTTTTCTGGGAAACTGTTTGAGTTGGACTTCACCCAAATGACCCTCCACCCCCACCGTGCGTAATCAATGGACGTGGCAAGTATCCAGCTTGAGTAAATGATCAATGACGAGCTGTCAGGTTGAGGTAATGAAAAGCACATCATCATAGAACTCCTGCTGTCTTAACGAACAAGTAAACTAAAATAGGCTTAGAGTTTCGAATACAAAACAATACTATGTTATGTATATTTTGTCTCCCTTTAGATAAATAAAGAATTTTGAAGACACGTCCGATGTCATTTCTGTGGAGTTCGGATTCTTAAGACAGATTTAATATTGTTCAGTTAAATGTTAAATGGGTCAATTTGCAGGAAACCATCCACTGTTACAGGAGCATGTGCGGTCCAAATAAATTGGGTGATTGAGCTGTGTTGATACAAACAAAATAAATGCAGATTTTGATATAATTAACCACATGCAGTAACTCGTTAAAATTTACAGCTAAAATTTATATATATACACACAAGTATATGCATATATATATATATATATATATATATATATAAATATATATATATATATATACATATATGTATATATATATATATATATATATATATAAACCAAACGACTTTTTTGCGCTAAATGAGGCATGTCCTCCTAACTTTACACATGCGCATATTGCCCGTCCGCTTAAAAGGGGTGGGGGGGTCGCACTAATATACAACGAAAACTTTAACCTTAGTCCTAACATAAATAATAAATATAAATCGTTTGAGGTGCTTACTATGAGGTCTGTCACACCGCTGCCTCTACACCTGGCTGTTATCTACCGCCCCCCAGGGCCCTGTTCGGACTTTATCAATGAATTCTCAGAGTTCGTTGCTGATCTAGTGACACACGCCGATAATATAATCATAATGGGGGACTTTAATATCCATATGAATACCCCATCGGACCCACCGTGCGTAGCGCTCCAGACTATAATTGATAGCTGTGGTCTCACACAAATAATAAATGAACCCACGCATCGCAACGGTAATACGATAGACCTAGTGCTTGTCAGGGGTATCACCGCTTCCAAAGTTACGATACTCCCGTATACTAAAGTATTGTCCGATCATTACCTTATAAAATTCGAGGTTCAGACGCATGTTCGTCAAACTAATAATAATAATAACTGCTAGAGCAGCCGCAACATTAATACGGCCACAACGACAACTCTTGCTGACCTACTGCCCTCGGTAATGGCACCATTCCCAAAGTATGTGGGCTCTATTGATAACCTCACTAACAACTTTAACGACGCCCTGCGCGAAACCATTGATAACATAGCACCGCTAAAGTTAAAAAAGGCTCCAAAAAAGCGTACCCCGTGGTTTACAGAAGAAACTAGAGCTCAGAAATTATTATGCAGAAAGCTGGAACGCAAATGGCGCACGACTAAACTTGAGGTGCACCATCAAGCATTTAGTGATGGTTTAATAACTTATAAACGCATGCTTACCTTAGCTAAAGCTAATTATTACTCAAATCTCATCCACCGTAATAAAAACGATCCTAAATTTTTGTTTAGTACGGTAGCATCGCTAACCCAACAAGGGACTCCTTCCAGTAGCTCCACCCACTCAGCTGATGACTTTATGCAATTCTTTAGTAAGAAAATTGAAGTCATTAGAAAGGAGATTAAAGACAATGCGTCCCAGCTACAACGGGGTTCTATTAACACTGACACGATTGTATATACGGCGGATACTGCCCTCCAAAATAGTTTCTCTCGTTTTGAGGAAATAACATTAGAGGAATTGTTACAACGTGTAAATGGAATAAAACAGACAACATGTTTACTTGACCCTCTTCCTGGGAAACTGATCAAGGAGCTCTTTGTATTATTAGGTCCATCAGTGCTAAATATTATAAACTTATCACTTTCCTCGGGCACTGTTCCCCTAGCATTCAAAAAAGCGGTTATTCATCCTCTTCTTAAAAGACCTAACCTCGATCCTGACCTCATGGTAAACTACCGACCGGTGTCTCACCTTCCCTTTATTTCAAAAATCCTCGAAAAAATTGTTGCGGAGCAGTTAAATGAACACTTAGCGTCTAACAATCTATGTGAAACCTTTCAATCCGGTTTCAGGGCAAATCACTTGACGGAGACAGCCCTCGCAAAAATGACTAATGATCTATTGCTAACGATGGATTCTGATGCGTCATCTATGTTGCTGCTCCTCGATCTTAGCGCTGCTTTCGATACCGTCGATCATAATATTTTATTAGAACGTATCAAAACACGAATTGGTATGTGAGATTTAGCCCTGTCTTGGTTTAACTCTTATCTTACTGATAGGATGCAGTGTGTCTCCCATAACAATGTGACCTCGGACTACGTTAAGGTAACGTGTGGAGTTCCCCAGGGTTCGGTCCTTGGCCCTGCACTCTTCAGCATCTACATGCTGCCGCTAGGTGACATCATACGCAAATACGGTGTTAGCTTTCACTGTTATGCTGATGACACCCAACTCTATATGCCCCTAAAGCTGACCAACACGCCGGATTGTAGTCAGCTGGAGGCGTGTCTTAATGAAATTAAACAATGGATGTCCGCTAACTTTTTGCAACTCAACGCCAAAAAAACGGAAATGCTGATTATCGGTCCTGCTAGACACCGAACTCGATTTAATAATACAACTCTAACATTTGACAACCAAACAATTAAACAAGGCGACACGGTAAAGAATCTGGGTATTATCTTCGACCCAACTCTCTCCTTTGAGGCACACATTAAAAGCGTTACTAAAACGGCCTTCTTTCATCTCCGTAATATCGCTAAGATTCGCTCCATTCTGTCCACTAAAGACGCTGAGATCATTATCCATGCGTTTGTTACGTCTCGCCTCGACTACTGTAACGTATTATTTTCGGGTCTCCCCATGTCTAGCATTAAAAGATTACAGTTGGTACAAAATGCGGCTGCTAGACTTTTGACAAGAACAAGAAAGTTTGATCACATTACGCCTGCACTGGCTCACCTGCACTGGCTTCCTGTGCACTTAAGATGTGACTTTAAGGTTTTACTACTTACGTATAAAATACTACACGGTCTAGCTCCATCCTATCTTGCCGATTGTATTGTACCATATGTCCCGGCAAGAAATCTGCGTTCAAAGGACTCCGGCTTGTTAGTGATTCCCAAAGCCCAAAAAAAGTCTGCGGGCTATAGAGCGTTTTCCGTTCGGGCTCCAGTACTCTGGAATGCCCTCCCGGTAACAGTTCGAGATGCCACCTCAGTAGAAGCATTTAAGTCTCACCTTAAAACTCATTTGTATACTGTAGCCTTTAAATAGACTCCCTTTTTAGACCAGTTGATCTGCTGTTTCTTTTCTTTTTCTTCTATGTCCCACTCTCCCCTGTGGAGGGGGTCCGGTCCGATCCGGTGGCCATGTACTGCTTGCCTGTGTATCGGCTGGGGACATCTCTGCGCTGCTGATCCGCCTCGACATCTCTGCGCTGCTGATCCGCCTCCGCTTGGGATGGTTTCCTGCTGGCTCCGCTGTGAACGGGACTCTCGCTGCTGAGTTGGACCCGCTTTGGACTGGACTCTCGCGACTGTGTTGGATCCATTGTGGATTGAACTTTCACAGTATCATGTTAGACCCGCTCGACATCCATTGCTTTCCTCCTCTCTAAGGTTCTCATAATCATTATTGTCACCGATGTCCCACTGGGTGTGAGTTTTCCTTGCCCTTATGTGGGCCTACCGAGGATGTCGTGGTGGTTTGTGCAGCCCTTTGAGACACTAGTGATTTAGGGCTATATAAGTAAACATTGATTGATTGATTGATTGATATATATGTATATATATATATATATATACATATATATATATATATATATATATATATAAATCAATCACTCATATAGCCCTAAATCACTAGTGTCTCAAAGGGCTGCACAAACCACAACACAAACCACTACCACATCCTCAGTAGGCCCACATAAGGGCAAGGAAAACTCACACTCAGTGGGACGTCGGTGACTATGATGACTGTGAGAACCTTGGAGAGGACGAAAGCAATTGATGTCGAGCGGGTCTAACATGATACTGTGAAAGTTCAATCCATAATGGATCCAACACAGTCGCGAGAGTCCAGTCCAAAGCGGATCCAACACAGCAGCGAGAGTCCCGTTCACAGCGGAAACAGCAGGAAACCATCCTAAGCGGAGGCGGATCAGCAGCGCAGAGATGCCCCCAGCCGATACACATGCGAGCAGTACATGGCCACCGGATCGGACCGGACCCCCTCCACAAGGGAGAGTGGGACATAGGAGACAAAGAAAACAAACGGCAGATCAACTGGTCCAAAAAGGGAGTCTATTATAAATATATATATATATATATGGCCCTGCGATGAGGTGGCGACTTGTCCAGGGTGTACCCTGGCTTCCGCCCGATTGTAGCTGAGATAGGCGCCATATATATATATATATATATATCCATCCATCCATCCATTTTCTACCGCTTATTCCCTTTCGGGGTCGCGGGGGGCGCTGGCGCCTATCTCAGCTACAATCGGGCGGAAGGCAGGGTACACCCTGGACAAGTCGCCACCTCATCGCAGGGCCAACACAGATAGACAGACATCACTCACACTCACATTCACACACTAGGGCCAATTTTTAGTGTTGCCAATCAACTTATCCCCAGGTACATGTCTTTGGAGGTGGGAGGAAGCCAGAGTACCCGGAGGGAACCCACGCATTCACGGGGAGAACATGCAAACTCCACACAGAAAGATCCCGAGCCTGGATTTGAACCCAGGACTGCAGGACCTTTGTATTGTGAGGCAGACGCACTAACCCCTCTGCCACCGTGAAGCCCATATGTATATATATGTATGTCTTGATTGGATTATTCAGAGAATAGTGCTCGATACCGGGGTAGAGCGCAGTATGTATGTGTGGGAAAAATCACAAGACTACTTCATCTCTACAGTACTGTTTCATGAGGGGTTCCCTCATGAAACAGTTCTGTAGAGATGATTTTTCCCACACACACATACACATATATATATATATATATATATATATATATATATATATATATATATATATATATATATATATATATATATATATATATATATATATATATATATATATATATATATATATATATATATATATATATATGGTTTTGGTTTGGAATTGGATTGCATTGTTATGGTATTGCTGTATTGCTGTATAGTGGTTTGTCGGATTGATAAAAAAATAAAAAATTATCGACGTTTTGAAAATGAGAATCCAGTTTGAATCGCACAACGTGAGAATCGCGATTCAAATTCAAATTATATATATATATATATATATATATATATATATATATATATATATATATATATACTAGGGGTGTGGGAAAAAATCGATTCGAATTTGAATCGCGATTCTCACGTTGTGCGATTCAGACTGGATTCTCATTTTCAAAACATCGATAATTTTTTAATTTTTTTATCAATCCGACAAACCACTACACAGCAATACCATAACAATGCAATCCAATTCCAAAACCAAACCTGACCCAGCAACACTCGGAACTGCAATAAACAGAGCAATTGAGGAGACAAGCACGACACAGAACAAACCAAAAGTAGTGAAAGAAAAATTAATATTATCAACAACAGTATCAATATTAGTAATAATTTCAGCATAGCAGTGATTAAAAATCCCTCTTACATTGTCATTAGACATTTATAAATTTTTTTAAAAAAGAACAATAGTGTCGCAGTGGGTTACTGTGACGCCTAGCTGACATCGGGGCGGTGTTTGCGTTCTCCCGTGGGTGCAGCGAAGATGGAACACAGCGTGAAGGTAGGAACAATAATTTATTAATACTATAAAACAAACTAGAAACAAAGACACTTGCAAAAGGGCACTAACAAAAACCAACAGAACTAGGATATGTGCTAGAAAAAAAAAGGGAACAGAAGGGACAAAAAAAATAGCATAGAAGCTAATAGAGTTAAAAAGGTAGTTACCACAATGCTGGAAGAGCGATGTCACTTGTTGCATGAAGCAAATAAGAGTCCCAGAATGAAAGGCAAACAAAGGCGGTCTTAAATAGAAGGCATAATCAACAATCAGGTGCGCGATGACAAACAAGAGACAGGTGACACTAATGAGTTACTAAGACAACAGAAACAAAACAGAAAGTGCCACCGGGAACTAAAGACGTCAAACATCAAACGGGCAGTGATAGCAAAACAGAAACAAACACAGAACATGACATGAGCCAAGTCTTGGATCATGACACTTACACTTGCATCGCATCTCATAAGCTTGACAACACACCGTGTCCAAAATTTTTACAAAGATAAAATAAGTCAGATTTTTGGTTCATTTAATAGTTAAAACAAATTTACATTATTGCAATCAGTTGATAGAACATTGTCCTTTACAATTATAAAAGGTGTTTTTTTTTTTTAAATCTACTACTCTGCTAGCATGTCAGCAGACTGGGGTAAATTCTGATGAAATCCTATGTATTGAATGAATACAGAATCGTTTTGAATCGGAAAAAATATCGTTTTTGAATCGAGAATCGCGTTGAACCGAAAAAAATCGATATATTATCGAATTGTGACCCCAAAAATCGATATTGAATCGAATTGTGGGACACCCAAAGAGTCCCAGCCCTAATATATATATATATATATATATATATATATATATATATATATATATACATACATACATACACACATAGATAGATAGATTGATAACAAGCACAAAAGTAATGCAGACTGTCATATTTAAATTAAGATTTTGCATGTAAAGTACAAGTGGCTGTGCCCATGGAGACACTCATTTACCACACACTCATTGCATCATACGCTCCAAACTGTCGTGTTTTGTAATGTTGTTGAATTTGGAATCACACGAATATAAGGTTTACTGTCTTTTCCTGGGTTGAATTGAAGCGCAATCTCGACACCAGAACCTCTCCCAGTATGCCAAATGGGCCGGAAGCACCTTTTTCACATTGGTAATGTATACAGTTTTAAAAATATATGTTTTAATGTAAAGCAAACACAATTAAAAAGACACACCAGCAAAAACAAAAAGGAATGACATTTATTTATTTTATTTAGTCCCTTAAGTCTACCAATAAGATTATAAAATGATATTGCTGAAAAAGTTCATATGTCAATTTTTGGGTTGTTTTTTTTCTGGCGGTCCAAAAATTTTGACACATACACAGACGGAGGATTCTCCTTCTCCCGTGTCTCGTATTTATACATACATATATATATATATACATAATGAATTGTGCTCTCTTTGGTGCTCATTTAAGGGGGTCAGTCATCTGCGCTTAGTAGATCATCTTTGCGTTTGCTATCTAGTTTGCACGTGATTTATAAATGCAAACTTTCAGTAGATCAGGCCCATGGTTACAACACATACTGTAACAACAGAACAAAACTGGGAGACTAAACACGGACTAATTATAAAAAACAGACAACTCCTGATTGGTTGTCACAGGAAGTTACCAAATACTGTGTCGTAATAAATTATAACGCAAGGCCAGAAAAGCATTGGCGATGATTTCCATTTGCAGCATTTAAAAAACTTTTAATGCACACACAGAAATCATTCCATTAGAAAATATTCAATTACTAAGATTATCGAACATTTCATACCTTTTTAGATTATAAGCCTAAGCATTTCCAAGAAAAGCTCAAAAAGACTACAAGGTCGTTCAATGTTCTCGGAAGAAAGTCTTGAGATATTTCTGTGTAGAAGGAGAACAGTCATGCTGGTACAAGAATAAGCTCCTACTAATTAGTTAGTGATGAGTAGTTATTAAGACCAACAGAAACCAGGGAATGTTCTTGTCAGGGACAGTTAGAGGCTGTTGCAGAGCCCTGTTCTAAAAACTGATACAAAACGCATACTTTAAATCACTAAGGCCTGAACTATTAACATCCAAATACCATGTGCTAAACTGCATGTGCATGTATGTTTGTATGTATATTGTATCTCTTTTTTTTCTATACATAAAACAATCTTGTCTTCCTTCATACTTCCCCTTAGAATTTGCCCCCTATGTGGTGCTTTTCCCAATTGTGACGTTTATCCATATATGGAAGAAATGAGTGCTTTGTGCGACAATCACCTCCTTTTTCTCCATCCCCTTGGTGTGAGGCAGACTGGCTCGTTCATGCACATGCATCCTTGGCTGTTGCCATTTCTAATACAACTTAGCGTACGGTTCGAATTTACGGTTTGTCCGTCAGCAGCCTCGCTATGAAAGCGCTAAAATCCGCAACATGGCTGACAGGAAGAAGACACAGTCAAAATGGATTGGATTCAGCAAGTGGCTTGAAAACGGTCTGTAAAACATAAACAATGCAACATTTGACCAAAGAACTACCATTACATGTTATATAGACCAGTGGTCTATATATTATTCATTTTTATAAAAAAAAAAATATATATATGTATATACATATATATATATATATATATATATATATATATATTTATTTTTTAATTTTTTATTAAATCAACATAAAAAAACACAATATACACTTACAATTAGTGCACCAACCACAGAAACCTCTCTTTTTCATGACAAAAATGTCCCTTTTTCATGACAAAGAAAAAAAAAAAAAAAGATTCTCCCCCGCCCCCCTCCCCACCCGGGCCTCAGGACAAATTATTAAGCGTTGACCCGTCCGCTGATACAAAAAAGGTTGGGAACCACTAATGTAGACCAATGGGATAAAAAACATGATTTGACCCCTTTAAGTCATCCAGCAGCTAAAAAAATCATAAAAGTATATTGCTGAATAGACAATTTGTCTAATACTTCTAGTTTTGACGGTCCATATACTGTATGTTGACATGCATCCATAGTCTAGAGCTGCAGATCCATCGTTTTTCTAGACATACTACGGATAGAGGCAAAGCAGAGGCTGCCGCAGAACAGATTCAGCTTTGATAAATCACACTTCCTTTACTAAATACCTAAATTCATCATTTCTCCTACCAGTGTGATGGGTGTTTTGATCATCAGCATATATTCTGGAAATGTATAAAGACAGACCCGCTGAATGGATTGCGTTTGCTCATTCAAGAGACAAAATCCTCTGTGCACAAGCTTGGACCATCAGCTTTGCGTGTGCTATCAAGTTTGCGTGTGCTTTAATACGGGATTTACAAACCCCGTTTCCATATGAGTTGGGAAATTGTGTTAGATGTAAATATAAACGGAATACAATGATTTGCAAATCATTTTCAACCCATATTCAGTTGAATATGCTACAAAGACAACATATTTGATGTTAAAACTGATAAACAATTTTTTTTTTTGCAAATAATCATTAACTTTAGAATTTGATGCCAGCAACACGTGACAAAAAAGTTGGGAAAGGTGGCAATAAATACTGATAAAGTTGAGGAATGTTCATCTAACAGTTATTTGGAACATCCTACAGGTGTGCAGGCTAATTGGGAACAGGTGGGGGCCATGATTGGGTATAAAAACAGCTTCCATGAAATGCTAAGTAATTCACAAACAAGGATGGGGTGAGGGTCACCAATTTGTAAGCAAATTGTCGAACAGTTTTAGAACAACATTTCTCAACGAGCTATTACAAGGAATTTAAGGATTTTACCATCTACGGTCTGTAAAATCATCAAAAGGTTCAGAGAATCTGGAGAAATCACTGCACGTAATCGATGATGTTACGGACCTTTGCTCCCTCAGGCTGTACTGCATCAAAAACCGACATCTGTGTGTAAAGGATATCACCACATGGGCCCAGGAACACTTCATAAAACCGCTGTCAGTAACTACAGTTGATCGCTACATCTGTAAGTGCAAGTTAAAACTCTACTATGCAAAGCAACGGCGTGGAGCAGTGGAAGAGTGGCCGTGCGCAACCCCAGGGGCCCTGGTTCAATTCCCACCTAGTACCAACCTCGTCACGTCCGTTGTGTACTGAGCGAGACACTTCACCCTTGCTCCTGATGGGTGCTGGTTGGTGCCTTGCATGGCAGCTCCCTTCATCAGTGTGTGCATGTGTGTGTGAATGGGTAAATGTGGAAGTAATGTCAAAGCGCTTTGAGTACCTTGAAGGTAGAAAAGCGCTATACAAGTACAACCCATTTATTTATTATTTATCAACAACACAAAGGAATGCCGCCGGCTTTGCTGGGCCCGAGCTCATCTAAGATGGGCTGATGCAAAGTGGAAAAGTGTTCTGTGGTCTGACGAGTCCACATTTCAAATTATATTTGGAAACTGTGGATGTGGTGTCCTCCGGATGAAAGAGGAAAATAACCATCCGGATTGTTATAGGCGCAAAGTTCAAAAGCCTGCATTTGTGATGGTATGGGGGTGTATTAGTGCCCAAATCATGGGTAACTTACACATCTGTGAAGGCAGCATTAATGCTGAATGGTCCATACAGGCTTTGAAGCAACATAAGTTGTCATCCAAGCAACGTTATCATGGACGCCCCTGCTTATTTCAGCAAAACAATGCCAAGCCACGTGTTACAACAGCGTGGCTTTGTAATAAAAGAGTGCGGGTACTTTCCTGGCCCGCCTGCAGTCCAGACATATCTCCCATCGAAAATGTGTGGCGCATTATGAAGTGTAAAATACGACAACAAGTCCCCGGACTTTTGAACAACATAAGCTGTACAT